>NC_068364.1:54982961-55282961 GCF_020536995.1 Dreissena polymorpha | reverse complement strand
GTTCTATGAAACATAATTTGCGCCTCCGTTGAGAAACAAAATTTGATTTCTTAGAAATAAACTTTTCCCATTATATATAGGCTATAAATATGTAGAGTTTATACAATTTAGATGTAATAAATAAAGGAGAATACTTTCGTATGCATGCGGTTCTGATCGATTAAATACATGGCATAAATACTCCAAAACGTATTTGATGTCAATAACATCTTATACGCAACTGTAAGTAGGACATGGTTTTTGGTATAATCGTCTATCGGTGACCAAAAATGACAAGCAAACCTCTATGGATCCATTATTATAGTGTTTGTCAATGCTATGGACATAGGCATCGTCCTTGTGGATCTTTGGGATTCAATGGGTGCCTCATACCCGACCCGAAATCACCATTTGTTTGTTTGATCATTTAACATTCGTTCTTGTCTTCAAAATGTCCGTTCCACGATCACCCATAATTCAGTCAAATACTTGTATTAAATGTTTTCGAGTGTAGATACCATTTAAAGCAAATCGCGTGTTTAATGTTTTAGAATAATTGGTTTTGTATTACATGTTGTTAATGTGTCGTTTTTTTCAGCATTAGGTTTCATGAAACAATCATCCCTAGTATACACAACATCCATATTAATATGTGGTTAATTTACATACTAAGAAAACCGAAAACATCAACACCAAGCAATAAAACGTTGGTCGGAACTTGTGCTCCTAAAATGGATACTAAAATACTAAAAACACTATATCGTTCATTGGCATTTTAAAACAAATCATTTTATGCATATGGCAGCAAATATTCATAATTTCGCGTTTAATAGTATGGCCCGTAATAAGTAAAATTAAAAACACTAACTGTGGTGAACAAATTAAATACAAACACGAGTAAATGTAAACACCCAATAAGTATTTTATACAAACAGTTGACAGGAAGAAGCGAGTGTTGTATCTAAACTCTAATGAAACCCTGACCACATGTTGAAACAATTGTGTTGCGAGTCTCCCTTAATGACTGTCGAATGGATTATAATCTCAAATAATTATTGCGCGTCGTATCAATGGAAGGAATGTTAAGTACCATATGATACAACACTGAGGTATTCCTACCAATGTATTGTATTCATTATAAATACAGGGTTGAGATTTGAAACTTAAGTTTGCATCATACAAAATAAATCGTTTGCTTCATTGAATGCAGGGACGCTAACATTTCTAAGTAAATCGTATGCATAATTCTTAATTGTATTACTTGTTTAATTGTTGTTCTTTGAATAAAAGTATTTACGACATGTTAACCACTAGAAATCAATGAAACAATTGGCGTCTATTTTTTATAAAACAACACCGCTTACTACTTTCGTCAATTTCTCAGCGTCAAGCGTGTTATGTGTTGATGCTAGCCAAACAGGAATGAATCTTGACAACAAAAAACAAAATACGCATTCTCTTTTATCAGTGATGCCATGAAGATAAGGATACAAAACAAAGTAGTAATACAGCTAATTTGAATAGACACATACTAAAACCTCTCTAGCCTATGGCTATGCGTATGTTAACAATTAGTTCAACAATAAACGCATAATGAACTTATATACTTACGGATAAAATGTGTGTACGGTATTTGTATCAAATGTTCACATATATCCCAAAACTAAACATGTTGTGTTATCATTTAAATTACATTACTGTGAACATTGTACACACGTTAGAGGGACGAGGAAAGCTTTTTTCTTTTTTATCGTGTTTTAAGTGAATGTACTTGAGTTCTTCCTAATTTTTAAATGCAATGCTGTGTCATTTAGGCAACATTTTAAAACAATTTCACAGACCATATAAATTGAGAATCAATTCATAACTGGGAATAAGGTTACTAACTCAGAAATGGATCATATATGCTCTGTTCATGTACCTGCTTTTATGCAGTAATGAACAAATCATTGCAAAAGCGACATACTTTGAAATCCATTTATTTCATATGCATTTAATAAAATAATGTTTAGAACACAAGAAGACAATTGTTCAAGTAAAATTCAGACGGTTGAGTTGCAAAAGGTAGTGATGCAACTTTATCGTTATACATTATACATAATATTTTCGGAATTCGCGATTACTCTGGCTTTACAAAGCGAATCTTAGTTAAGCATTCGAAAATTGAAATGAAACTTATCTCTTAGAAGAGAGTGCCATGCGGACTTTGAAAATGACTTTCAAAGAGCTGTAGCTGGATTTAAATTGTTTCAATGCAGGGCAACTGAACAAAACAAATACTCTACGATGTCATTTTCACAATGATCTTTTACCTTAACCCGAAGTACTTCAAATGGCATTTAAAGAGCTCCAGATTGAGACAACAACGCAAACAACATCGTGTCCAGGTAATCCACACGGAGTACTAGTCTCGATCTAGCCGACTTAATGATTTCAGCGTGAAAAAAATCAAACACACTACTTAACTAATGGGTTCAAGAAGCTCAAAGCGACATGAAAAGCCGGCAACTTTGTCCGCACGTGCTTTGGTGTGTTTATAGTGTTGTGTTCATTCAAATCGAGCCTCTAAATACACTGTTTCATGTGGTCTATGAACAAAGCGCACCACAAAAAATCTGTAAGCAAAATATCAGATGTCTAAGGCAGGTGTTGTTTTGCTACTCAACATTTAATGTAAGTAAACTGTGAACGTTACTTTATCACTTTAAACTGCTTTTTAAATTGCTTAAAAAGATATGTCTATCTGGTTGTCCCATTTTGATTGCAGTATTGTTTTATCAGATAACATTATATACGTTTATATGGTATACTAGTAATGGATTGCAGATATAAAATCATGTTAAAGCAATCATTGGCAACATTTAAAGTAAATCAAACATGACGAGTCATAATACTTTGAATTCAAGACCAAACATTATGATCGTAACCGGGGCTCCTTATTATAAAATCATCATACTATATTGATTTACTCGTAAATTTTTGCTAAACAATGAGAAGCACAAGTAATTCAATGATACAATTTACCAAGGGACAAGGAAACAGGAAGAACAATTATAACTGTTTAAAACTATTAAAAGTAAACGATAACAAGTGTGCCCTTCAAACGTAAAACGTTTTTAAAACTTAAAAACATCACAATTCTCTGTAGGAAACGCCTACTTAAGACATTTTAAGTACAAAGAAAAATATTTTAAGCGAAATGTTTTATTGAGAAAATCTAAGTCACTGGGTAGGACGTGAAACATGATATGTGTTAATACATTAGCAAATATATAGCAGATTTACCACAAATTCGGTAAAGCTATCACAAGTGTGTATATATGTAAAAGACAGCCATATGCATCAAGTGACAACTGGTGTAGACGAAAAGTGTAAAAATTAACGGTCAAAGAAGAATGTGGGATCATATTTCATGATTTAGTACATTGTTAACGATTGCAAAACGATCTTTAAGAAATTGATTCGCCCGCTTGCTTTTAAACTATTATAAATTACAGTTATAAAACATTTTAATTACGATAAATTAATAGGTTTTTATTTAGACTAAAATATTGTGATGCCTGGTGTTGAAGGGCTTGCTCGTATGCATGAACTATTTCCTGTGTAATTGCTAGGTATTTGTCTGAGGTTATTTAATAATATGCTGAATTTTTATTAGCGCCTATCGACGTTTGTTCGGAGTCTGTCATCAGTTATTATTTTCTTTCTAATATTAAACACCTTTAGAACGTGTAGTTCGTTTATGGTGCAAGTTATCATAAAGATATTTTTCACTATTTGATTTGTTTAATGTGTGCCATAAATAATAATTGCAATAATTATCTCTTTGCTTAGAGAAAAAGACAATATGCCGTTAGTCTGAACTTGTTAGAAAACTTTGTTTGTTAACTTTGTTAGTAAAATTTACATTGCACGTATTTTCATTATATTGAGTTTGGTCTCATCTGCATCGATTTCAATCATTGTCAGTCAGTAATTGCATACACAAAACGCTTCTTGAGGAACACAGTATCGGCTGACAGCCAGTCAAGTTTTGTATTTAATGAGTACCATCATGTGCCATATATATTAATTCCGATGTCTTTATCAATATGGAATTTATTTCCGCTGCGCATACACGTCGTATGAATGAAGGCACAACCTTGTACTATGCTACGCGTCTATTTCGCGGTCCTTTATTTAAGCTTTTTTCAATAAAACGAGGATGTTATACATTGCTTATCTAATTTTGCTCGATCGTACATTTTGGGGTAAACACATAGCATATTGATACTATGCATTTCCTCACTGTGAAACATCATAAACACATTCGATTTAGACTAGATACTGATAAACTTGTGACGTCCCGAAAGAGCTATTATTTTATTACTATGTTATGTTAAAGTATACACCATTCATCTGTATTATTGCGGTCAATACTTTGGCAAAATAGGAATCGCATATATTCCTGATTTAAGAGCTATATGTGATTTACATTATCGATGTGTATCCAATGTATCCAAGCTATTAAATAGGTCAACAGTGTATGCATTGACAATACTATTTTTATACAGAGATATAGGCTCATGAACATTTTTTATGAAGAAACATTTTAATGTAGTTGACACGTGTTTAGGCTTATTTGATGGTGCCACAACACGTTGCTTTTCAGTTACCCTGGTTTGCATCTATTGAGTAACTGAATGGTAATCAATTTGAACAATTTTGTTTTGCTGCTATCTTATGGTATTTTTGTGAATTATTCTGTTGGAATATATGGCGTCTGAAGCGTCTTTAATATTATAACTGATGTAACTCAAGAAACATAATCAGGAGCTTAATGCTTGTCGGATGGTCTTTGATTTAAGACAAATTACACATAGAAGAACTTCAATCCTGAATGAGTGATCAGTACGACGCAGTTTTGTTTCCATGACTTTCGATACGAGGCTCGTGATGAGCAGTTTTCTAGTGTATAGTACCGTCAACTTATATGTAAATGTTATTGTATGTACAATGTATTTAATAATCATAAAATATACAAAACTAGCTTCAACAACAAAACATTATGAGACGATTGATAAACACAGAGTATAGTCACGCATTTTAAGTTATTTTATGAATACGTACGTTATAATAAAATATTAAACATGTGTATAGCTCCGAGTAAGAATCACACGAGTCTATTAAATACATGTGTCAATATTATAAAAAGTCGACGACGTTTTTAAAACTCCATACAATTGAAATAACAGTGTTAATCATTAATAAAGATATTTAACATTTTTTAAAGATGAAAACTATACACATATATGATAATTGGTCACTTTTAAGAGGATTAAATAACACTATTAATAAATTTAAAACAAGCACATATATTGAAACTAAATTGCATAATTAACAACATGCTACCGTGATTAATATAAATTATGGATTTCAACTAGATCATATGAAAAAAAGTATAAAACACTTTTTTATTATCACCGCATTATTGGTACACATATTGTCTGCTATATTTAAATCGACATACACATTTATATTTCAGCAGACTACTTCAACCAATTTATTCTGGGCTCCGTGTTTTATGTTGGTTAAGGGGCATCTAGTAGTCCTATGCATGTGCCTTATATTGAACGAAACCCATCCTATGAATTGCGACTTCGTATGTGCCAATTTACACGCATTGTCGGAAATGTATTTCAGTAGTTTATGATTGCTAATTACTATGACTAAATGCTATTTCAAGTGTTAACCATATTAAAGAGTAGGAAGTTGTTTACGTATTAGCTTTTGCATACTATATCAAAATTTGAATTAAATTGATTGTGTGTGTATATATTGATAACCATAATATGGCTTTAAAATGTGTAATATAGAACTATTTATGAAATGGTCAATATTATTTATAAACAAACAACTTTCGACAGGAACCTCAAAACCGAGTGTTGCTCCTCATTCAATACTTCTCTGCGTTTCGAATAATACACACAATTCAATATAGAAAGCTATAAATGCCATGTAAGGTGTGTCGGTCGAAATCGGCAAGAAACAACTTGAAAACTTAGAATTGCTCTCTTGCATTGCATTATGAACGTTAGATCTAATCTAAAATGAACCATTTTCTGAACATTATTTTAAACACGTATATATGCGTTATGCAATTTACTTCAAAAACAAACTGCCTCCCACCGTGTATAGCTCACATGCGGATGTAAAACGTGGCCTGTTGTGTTCTTCTCACAATATCGTTAAAGATATATTACAATCACCATACTTTAGTTATGCAATTTTAAACTTAACATGAATGATGCTACTTCGAAATTTTAGAAGCCTGATTCGATTCAGTATTTTATTTTGTGTTCTACTGATTGATATCAAAAAGCTTATTAGATATCTTGCGTTTTTCTCTTATCGACTACAAACAAAAGACCCATTATATGGGCTAGGGATTATTTTTAGTCACATGTTAAAGTGGCATTTCACCGACTTTATTATTATTTCAGCGTCATGTTGTATCTCGCTTTTATTCAGACATGAAATTGAGTTTCATACTGCATGAGTGCGTCTATTTATTTATGCAATCAATTTCCTACAAAACTGAATAGAAACATTATAATAAAGACAGCCACATGACGTACACAATACTTGCCTGTATATATTTGACTGTTCGGAATAAACACACACTAATGGATATTACATTTTGTATGAAACCGTGTTTTGATATTAATGACGTTTAAACCATTTTCAAATAATTGTTGCTCTGTTATTACGAATACCCTTAACTATTCAACTTATGCATAGGGCTCTCGTAGTATCTTTTGAAGACACATTTCAGAGACTGACTACACTATACTACAACATAACTGCACTTGATTATGTATTGCGATACAACTTTAAGCTAAACATCCAATACTACATATTCATTTTGTTGACTAATTGTCATACAATTAAACATAATAGACTTACACATACCAACTTTGGATGAATGCAGCAACAACATCATATGACTTTAATGGGGTCATGAAGTAATTGGACTCGAAAGAACTTTCAATCAATTATATTGTCATATCTCCAATCCGCGCGTGTCTGATTTATATAAGTGTGTTATCCGTCCAACTCGTACATGCTGATCAGACCCAACATACCAGTCATAGATGAAATGTTTAATTTATTATATCATTATGGCTGAAAGGTTAATTTAAATAAAATTGAAATTAAACTATCAAGTGGCAAATATATTTAGTCTTACTTCATCTTTTTACGTACCATACGGTTTAAAATCATGCGCATTGGGGTTTTTTCGATGAGAAAATTATGTAAAAGTTTCAGGTAGTATAGCAACATGTTCTGAGTTAGTTGTGGATTGTGTTCATGTTTTCAAATTATATGAAATCCATGGACAATTGAAACGAAACGACTTCTTAGAATGTTACTCAGCTATGTGTGAAAGGGTCAAACATAATGTCTCATTTAACCCATCAAAATTATATTTACTCAACATTTTATGACAGTCTCTGATAAAGCCTCGATAAGCATACGTTTGGCTGAATTGCCCTCGACTGGATAGGTTATTGCTTCATAAATTATAAGCGATACACAGTGCGTGACTATTGCGTGCAGATTCTTCTAAAGATAACATTGCTCACACGGTAAAGATACTCGTCAACACTGTAGTCTTTGTACATTAATGGGCATCTTTAATCCTTTCCCACTCAGACGCAAAGTGGAAATGGCTAACTGAAACGAGCTTAAAATAAGAACAGCCTCTGAGTTACACAGTGTGTGTTTACGTTTAATGCTGTTTGCTGTTCGTATCAGTATCGTAGGTTTGGAAGTGGTCAACAAGCGTATCTAAGGGATACATGATTAAGTGTACAAGGCCGTTTATTCGACATTTAATCATACCATACACTTAGGGTGCTAAGATAATTTTAATATTTAGAGGATATAAGAAAATGGTTTATGTTTTATTCATCCGTCCGTCTATGAATCCACCCAAAAAATATATAAATAAATATATAAATAAATAAATAAATATATATATAATTTATGTGATAACAGTCTTGGTATGGGATAAAGTCCGGTTTAAGAACGCTCAGCCTCCTTTCCTGTTACAGTGGGCTTTTACACGGCTGATTATTACTGTTAATACGAATTTAGCAGTAAAATTGCCGTGCGAATAAACTAATATATATTATGTTCTTTTATTAAATCATGCATCAATATCCTTTTGCTTAAGAATATTATAGATGGTGCACCCTTGTATACTAAAGGGACGTATTCCGTCAAAGCAATTACGTTATTTATGTCTGAGTTGTCGGGGCAAAACAGGCCAACTGTCACCAATACTTTTTTCAGATAAGAACAAAATTAAGGACCAATTCCACCAGGAAATACACTAGACGGCACCAGCATCAACATCCATTTCTCTATTCGTCATCACTTGCAAAATCACATTTCGACTGTTTATGTGATATATTATGTGTCTGGCAAACATGAATATAGCTTCATTAGGCCATGATAACATTTAATAACGTTGTCTGCTGTTGCTTCTTTGATATTAAGTGACGTAATTTATTGTTATTGCGTGCGACTAAATAATAGATAAAACTATTCTGATTAACACATACATGGTTTATGTATATAAATGTTCTTACCTTTAAATATATGAATTTCGTCTGCACTGGCGCACATAAAACGATTTTTTTTCAGTGCAAAGTTAGTGTCCGAATACACGTATGTACATCACCAATTAAATGAAATCTGCTGTGGCATATGAATTCGAATTATATATAACATGATCCATAAAGACAATTTTCATTGAGTACACTCAAATTAATTTCAGATCAAAACAGAACTCAACTGTTTTTCTGTCTGGGTTCGGTATATATGTAACTCAGTGTATGAGCAACATATTCAACTTTCATTTAGGTTTAAGTTTGAATAACTTATTTATATAAGATATATAGGATCTGGCACGAGTTGTCATATCATGCCATATTTTATTAAACGAGTTCAGGAATTTTGTTAGTAAGCGAGCCTTTGGCCTTTGCCAAATTAGCCAAGCAGTTTATCGCCTCGTTCGATATACCAAAGATAAGGTTTCGATCGTAAATGAACAAAACATGCTATACATACTTACAAATATAATTTATCCTCACTGACCTTCGAGAATGTTTTTTTCGGAACACAGGTATCTAATTGACATGCCCATGTTAGCATGTTGCTTTGTTCATGGATCAAAGTACGACTTAGGAAACAGTTATTTTCTTATAACATGTGTTAATGATCAAAGCAGATGAAATGGTTCTTTGCATTGAGGCAATACATTTCCACACGAAAACAAAGAAGTAAGCTGATGGGTTCTGACGAAGTTATATCAACGGATTTAAGGACAAAGGCGCATTCGAACATAATTTGCCGATCAACTGTTCGTTTTCTTGCACGCTTTAAACATGTTTTGCTTTTATTTAAAAGTTTTAAAAGTTTTATTGAGTTACTGGGCGATTCTAAATATTTACGAATCTCCATGACAAAACATAACTTGTTAACGGCATGCTAGATGCCTATCGCGAAGGATGTTTAAATCAATTATCAACATATATATATATATATATATATATATATTTATATTCAATGGCGTTGTAGAAAACATATATATGTACATAAAATTGATAAAACATAAGAGTGATTGATACTTATATAGGCATTAAATAAAGGATTAATAATCTAAAATTGTGTGATATAAATAAAAATGCTGAAAAAAAACTTAAATGATGTTAACAACGTATTTTATCACAACTACGCTTTGGCGTCTGTGTCATAAAGTTATTGTTAAACACATCACAAGTAGACCGTCAATGAAAATATAATGTTATGCAATTATTATTTTTTTCTGAACTGTAAAACATGTTTATACATAGAGCACGTTACATATTTGAGTGTATTCATTATTCTGTGTATACGACCATGAATAAATGCGAGTTAACGTGTCTGAATCGGCCAATACCTGCTAGATATGTTTAACTAAAAATATACAGCTTTTCGTTGTATGGTACCTACCCACATGCGAATTCATTCAACACCCCTTTATGTTTTTGCTGTTGATTGTTAAAAATTTGACAACAAGATGGGACCATTAAAATCGTCTATGGAATGAATACATATTTTACATCTAGTTATATAAACTGTAGATAATCCATGATAGGTAGTCCAAAAGGCGGACAGTATACTAGGGACAATTCTTTATCATCCGGTAAAAAGAGTACATCCAAATGTAATCTAGCAGTATTTGCTTTTACTAAAATGCATACACTTATTGTTTAGAAATTAATAAAACACATGATATATTCTTCATTATTCGACATGCTTTCTTCATGCACGGGTCAACTTAACTTACAATTTTGGCAGTGAAGCGATAGGTTGCTTAATCGATTTAGTATTCTAGGGTAGGAACCATAGTTTACTTCTGACACTTTCTCTGTTTAAATTCACGCCTCGTGCTATCAACCAATGGAGTAATGTTCAATGTGTTCGTGATCAATGTACACTTACATTACAAATGTAATTACATTGCTGTATCAGAACATCACAAAACAGACAGCTATTAGGTTTGTGTATTTGTTTATGACCGATTATGGTGTGTTACCAGATTACATTCGATCATGCCATAACGTACTATGTTTTGATATTCTTGAAAAGCGCTACTTGTTGTTTGTTGCAGTATAGAGTGCAAAAAATAGTTTGTATAATCGTAAAGACAATACAAATTAACACAACGAGATTTACTGTTTTGCGGACTAAGATATCTCTATGTATGCACGCGTGTATAGTTTGCATTGTTTAGTCAATTTGAATATGTGAAAACGGTTAAGCACGCTGGACCGTTAGTGTTTTATTTGTGAAAGCTATGTACATGTTAACAATAATATTCAACGCAAATTGCACACTCTGATTATTGTTTGCTTAAAATGTAACCTTCAATTACAAGCCATTCAGAGGGAATATCACGCTTGCCGATTGCTCAAAGCTTGTACGTCAGTAGAGTGTATTATTTTGCTACGACGTTGCACACAACAAAAGAAGCCTCGAACATGAAAGCGACTTTCACAAACTACTCGTTTATCTTTCATTGATCAACTACATGTATAGTAGTTACTATTTTTTAAAAACTTACCTTTTCCATGCGATTTGAAAGTAATTTCGCAATGCAATGTTACTATTTCTTTGAATATATGTGCGAACAATAAATGTTTTGTGAGCGTGTACTTAAGTACTGTGCTATTGTAAAAATGTGCCTACTTTATTTAGGTACCTGCATTTGGAGGATTGTGATTTGATAGGTTTAAATTTATTTATTTTTACTCGATTGCATAAAAGCCTCAGGCTTATTGAAACTCTCTCGAGTCAATGTTCTGGGCCTAGAACACGTACTTGATGTCTTTGGGAGACATATAAAGGACGATCTTACAGTGGGGATCGAAACCGTGAACTCTCCATTATTAGACTATTACTATTGATTGACTCGATGTTCATGTTTTAAACCAAATAATTTTAGGTCGCCGTGGCAAGTGTTTGGTTTTAAATTTGTACGTCGAATCAATCCAGAATAATAACAACAATTGAAAAATGAACGCGTGGCTTAAATTACAATGACTATATACATAATGTTCATCTGGTAATGAAACCTCGAAGATTCTTCCCACATTTTGTTTCATATCGATTCTAGGGATATGACTATAGGAAAAAAGAACGCGACTTCAACAAACTACTTGTTTATCCTTCATTGATCAACTACATGTATAGAAGTTACTTTTTTTTAAAACTGTCTTTTTCCATCTGATTTGAAAGTCACTTCGCAATGGAATGTTACTATTTCTTTGAATCTATGTTCGAACAATGAAAGTTTTGTGAGCGTTTACTCGAGTAATGTGCTATTGTAAAAATGTGCCTACTTTATTTAGATACCTGCATTTGGAGGATTGTAATTTGATAACATAATATATAGGTAACAGGTGTTACCGTTTGGGATAACTGCGCCCTGTTTTTCTATTGAGCTTGCAAAATAAAGAACATGTCAAATTATTTTGCGTACATGCTCAAGAAAATACCACTCATTAAAAACTAATTATTTGGTTTAGTTTATATTTATTTATTTTTACTCGATTGCATAAAAGCCTCAGGTTTATTGAAACTCTCTCGAGTCAATGTTCTGGGCCTAGAACAAGTACTTGATGTCTTTGGAGACATATAAAGGAAGATCTTATAGTAGGGATCGAAACCATGAACTCTCAATTATTAGACTATTACTTTTGATTGACTCGATGTACATGTTTTAAACCAAATAATTTTAGGTCGCCGTGGCGAGTATTTGGTTATAAATGTGTACGTCGAATCAATCCAGATTAATAACAACAAATGAAAAAAGAACGCTTGGCTTAAATTACAATGACTATATACATAATTTTCATCTTGTAATGAAACCTCGCAGATGCTTCCTACATTTGGATTCATCTCGATTCTAGGGATATGACTATATGGCGTAATCAAAGAGAATCGTCATACAATAATGAAATAACCTTACATTGATATTGTCACATGACATGTTTAGTCACTATTATTTGTGAGCCTGTATCTCATGGGTAGATAGCTCTTAGTTTTTATAAGAATATACTGAGTCCTACTTTTCTCATTGGAATGACACAATGAACAATACATAGACGCTAGCAAAAAGTCGCTTACACACATTGGTTGTTTGTTTGGTATGTGACATCAAATTAAATATTGATGCGAGTTAAATTGATGTCACCAATAATGTTTCTTTAAACTCATAATGCTGAATACTGTACATTTGTTCGACACTATATGGTATTAAGATGTCCGTTATGGTTGATATACGCAGGCTCCTTGACAAAATGACACGAAACATCAATTCTAATGTCAAACGTAATGAGAGAAAATGTAAAAACGTTGTGTTCTTTTATCCAAATATGGCTTTCCAGACCGTTTTTCCCGCAGATATGTGAACTAATCAATTTTTTCTAATGCGGCAAACTGCGTTCGAATAAGAACAACATTTCTTCCTTTAAGGCCAAGATTATACTAAAACAAACTTGATAAAATATCTTTTGTCTTAAGATTATTTCAAACTCCAGTGAAACTTATATCTAAACTTAAAATATAAACTGTATTTAACAGTAATCAATGTACTTATATAAGACATACAAGCACAAGC
This sequence comes from Dreissena polymorpha, assembly GCF_020536995.1. NCBI lineage: Eukaryota > Metazoa > Mollusca > Bivalvia > Myida > Dreissenidae > Dreissena > Dreissena polymorpha. The sequence goes on along the minus strand of NC_068364.1, from coordinate 55,269,769 downwards.
CTGAAAGACTTAAATAAATATGCTTTATAAATATTTAGCCACTATTCCCTAGTACACGCTAGCTCCGATAAACATTATTCTTAATATTTACAAAATCTTCATATTCCCCATCATGATAACACATGGTTTCAAATACGTATAAATAAATGCTATGTTTCGTGCATTTATCTAATTATACTTGCTTATTAAAAATAGCATAACCACTTTTTATATGTTTCATGCATATTTATTCCGCGGTAAATTGTGTGGTGTTTTTATTAGCCAAATCTTCATATTCGTATACGAATTTCATTATTGAAAAGTATGAAAGTAAATTACTTCACAAGCCACCATATTTAATGATGCGTTTTTTATTAAAACGGCAACTGACCTATTTCATGTAAGACGTGACTACATAGCAGATGCACTATACAACAAAAATATATATTGTACTAGTTTCCACCACCATGTATATTCAACAAAGGTACAGAAACATACGCATTGAGCATTGGTTTCAAACAAGCACATACCATTTCTGACTAGGACAAATGTTACACTATGTATCCGTTTATAGATAATCATCAGTCAAAATCATACAAATTTAATTAGTTTGAAACGTTTTTCATCGTTGATTATTTTTTTTTTTATTGCCGACACGGTTTCAAACTAAAAATAATATACCGGAGACTTTCGTGTTGTTGTGGTAGAGAGTTGCCTTTCTTTGGCTTTTAGAGGTGTCGTGTTCGATCCCCAGGACTGAAAACATAAACACCAAGCAATGCAATTTTGGTAAGAACATGTATTTTTAAAATAGCTTCTAAAAAACTAAAAGCGCACTTTAAAGGTGCAGTCCCTAATAAGTAAATAATACTTTCATTATGCAATCTGTCTAGCGACAACATCGAAAGATTTTCATTTATTAAAACTGTAATAATCATTTATTAATTGGCTTTGCTATATACTAAAACTATAATGATGCCTGGTGTTCTAGGGCTTGCTTGGATGCATGCACTACACTGCATTTCATGCGTTATTGCTAGGTATTGTTCCGAGTTTATTTTACAATCTGATTAATTTTCATAGGCGCCTGTCGACGTTTGTGTGGAATGTATCCTAAGTAATTATCTTCAATCCACTATGAAACGCATATATTACGAATAGTTTATTTATCATGCAATATCTTATAATTATAATTTTGCAAGATTGTATTTGATTTATGTTTGCATCGAATGGTTATCTATAGGAACTATGTTCATTATCTGTGATTCCTGAATACACTTTATTCGATTGATGTTCATTGACGGGTTGCATTTTGTTGTTGAATGACTGATAGTGTTGTTACCTTATTGGACAAGTATTTTGATGTTTTTAAACAGGTGATTGATTATTGACGCAGATGATATTTTTTTGGTTGATCTGGAGACTAAGAGTTACACACTGACAACGTATGGCTTGTTAAACACATCAAAAAGTCCCCCCCCCACTAAATGTAAAACCTAGCCAATTAATAGATAAATTGTGTTTCAGTATTTGTTTGGAAACTTTTAACAGTGATTGCATATGTATGCTAATAATACATTATCAACACGTTGATAGCACGTACGCATTCCCAATAAATTAATTAAATATATTAATAAATGTACTACTCTCGACACGTCCATGCAATACTAAAACACGAGTTGGTAATGTTTACGACATGAATCAGCTGTATAATGTGTTGCAAAAAGCATGACTTTTCATGAAAAGCATAAATAACCGATCTCGTGATACATATTGTTGCATAAAGTAGTAGATGCCCTACACATTAACCAGAATTTGATTTTGGATATTGCCTGAACAAAAACCTGCACGACACGTAACGACTCGTAATTAAGGTGTTCTTAATACATGGGGAAACATCAATTAACAGGAGACATTGTTTTGTCCGTGTGTACTTTTAAGCAATATAGCAAATGCTTTCACAAAGCATGACACAGCTGCAATACAAAATTTAAAAATAGAATAATGATTGAAGCCAGGGTCACCGCATTTGTACTGTTAACGCAAAGCCGCGCATACAATCTTCATTGGATATTCGATTACAATTGTATAGATTGCGCGCTAATGCAAAAGTATTTAAACTTATTATCATCAAATATGTATATAACAATTATAAACTATATCAATAGGGCTAAATTGTTTAAACGAAAAGAAAGAAGGGTGTCATATTTTATATAGTTATATTACCATTAATTTTAACTAGATTAATTGTTTATTATTAAGATCATATAAAATTGAATCGAATGTCACTGATATCAGCTAAAATACGTAGACATTTAGACAATATCGCGTTTGTCTGAGCTCGTTTGAAAGTAAACTTTGCATAATACGTATTTTACATTGGTTAGAATCAATTTCAAGCAACTTCAGTCAGTAATTGCATCCACAACAAGCTTCTTGAGCTTCTTGAAGAGCAAGTCATTGGCTGAGTCTTTTTAATGAGTTCCATCATTTGCCATTTTTATTTTTTGCGAGTTCTATATAATAATGGAGATCAATGACGCTGTGTATACGAGTATTTGACTTTAGTCACACCATATTCTATTCTACATGTCTATTACGCGGTCTTTTATTTACATTGTTCTCAAAAGCATGAATATAAAATGAGGATTTAATTTATATTTGATCTTATTCTGTCCGATCGTACGTTGTGGGACAAATAAAGGGCATATTAATACACGTTTTGCAGCTCTATATTTATCACTAGTAAATATAATAAACACAATCGATATAGAATATATACTGATAAACTGGTGACGTCCTGAAGACTGTCATTATTTTGTTATCATGTAATGTTTAAGTATACATCACTCTTTTTATTATTGCTGTCAACACTTTGTCTTAATAAGAATAGCATATATTCCTGATTTATGAAATTTATTGTGATATAAATTATCGATGTGTATCCAATGTATTCAAGCCATATAATAGGTCAACCGCGTATGTATTGACAATACTGTTTTTTATACAGAGATATAGACTCATGAACAGTAAGTTTATATGCAGCTAGAAGTAGATGTTTTCGTTCCATTGGATGGTGCCTAAAAAGGTTGCTTTTCAGTTTCTCTGGCTTGCATGGATTGAGTAGCTGAATGGAAATTAATTTGAACAATATTCTATTTGTTTGCTGTTGATGTGGAATTATGATGATTGTATGTGTTAAATGTTTATAAATTGTATTATTTTGTAAATTATTCTGAACCTAATATGAATGCTGTAGCTTCTTGAATACTATGAATAATGCAACTTCAGAAACATTATAAGGAGCGGTATTCCTTTCCCATGGCCTTTGCTTTAATACAAATGACAAATAGAAGATCTTCTATTCCTAAATGAGCTATCATTACAGTGCAGTTATTTATCCATGATTTCAAAAACGAGGCTCATGATGCGGGATTGTCTTATGTTTATTGCCGCCTGCTTATATATAGCGGTTATTGCATGTACAATTTCTTTAATAATCATAATATGCACACAATTAGCTTAAACAGAAAATATTAGGATACGAAAAACACAGAGTTAAGTTATTTGATGAGTGCATATGTTAAAATAAGATATTAAACTTGTGCATAGCACCAAGTGGGAATGAGTAACTAGTGCCAACAGTATAAAAAGTCGTCGACATTTGTTCAACTCCTTAAAATTGAAATAACAGTGTTTGTCATTATTACAGATAGTTGACATGGTGTTAAGATAAAAACTGTACACATATACGATATGTATGAACAATTCCTTTATTATGCATAATATGTACAGAATCAGCTTTAACATAAAACATTATAAAACGAATGATAAACACAAAGTTAAGTTATTTGATGAGTGCATATTTTAACAACAAAATATTAAACGTATGTATAGCACGAAGTAGAAATGCATAATTTGTTTTAACAGTATTAAAAGCCGCCGACATTTTTTCAACTCATTACAATTGAAATAACAGTGTTTATCATAAAGATATTTAACATTTTGTATTATGAAAACTATACACCTATACGATAATTGGTCACTTTAAAGCAGATTGAATAAAATTGTTTTTACATGTTAACAACACAACACAATATGTATGCAAATTAAGTTGCATACTTAAATTGTGCGCAACACAATACTTCGGCCTTCAATTTGAAATATGATTTTCAACTAAATCGAATAACAATAAAACATAAAAAAGATAATGTAAGGCCATATATTGTTTAAAGAACAGTGCCTGTGATCGTTAAACCGAATGACAGATGTATATTTCAGCAGACTAAATGATCTACTAATTTATTCTCTTTACACCGCGTTTTCTGTTGATTAAGTGACATCTATTATTCCTATGCATTCGCCACCAATTTCACGAACCTCTTCCTACGTAATGAATTGCGACTTATGTGCCAATTTACACGCTTTGTCGGAAATGTATTTCGACAAGTAATGGGTGCTCATTACTGAGACGTAAACATAAAATACACTAAATTTATATAACACTGATGATTTTAAAACATTTAGCGTCAGAATTTCATTTCATTCGTTTAAAACATATTCAACAGAACAAAGTTGTTTACTTATTAGCTATTGTATACAATATCAAAATACATTTAAATTAAATTAATTGTGTGTGTTAATATTGATGTAATCATTATTTTGTTTGACAGTGTGTAATGTTAAAGCATTTATGAAAAGCAATTCAATATTAATACTAAACAAACATTGTGGTATACATGACTTTTGACAAGAACCTCAGCACCAATAGATGCATGTCTAACACTTCATTCCAAATAGATATCGTGAGTTTCAAACTTCCTTATAAAACTGATTGTAAATCGAACAATGTGTAATTGTTTAGCATTTATTTGTTCCGCATGTTATATTGATCTGCCTTACAAATATAATAATTCCTTCAATGTATAAAAGCTATTGTATACCATGCAAAGCGTGTCGTTCGAAATCGAAAGGACAAACACCTTAACCTTGATATCGTGCATCACGTGTTGTAAGCTAAAATAAGCAATTCATTGTAAATTAGTTTAAACACATATTTTTTGTTTTCCCCGTTTTGTTATGCACAAATATAATGACTCTCATCGTTAAGAGCTCAGAATCGGATCAAAACCGTGGCCGGTTGTGCTTGACTCACATCAGCGTTTATATTCTAATCCGCAACAACTAATTTAAATGCAATTTTAGCCGCTCGAAATGCTTATGCAAACTTAACAGAATGATGTAACGGTTAAAGCTAGAAGCCTAATAAGATTCGTGTTATCTAATCCACTAACAATACTTGTTTCTCACCTCGTGTATATGATTCACGATTTTCTAAACGCTTCTTACTCATTTCCTTATGCTAGACAACATCGCATTCACGCCTTTGTGTTCTACTGATTGATATCAAAAAGCATATTAAGAACCGTACGCTTTTATCTAATTGACTGCACACAGAAGACCCATTAGGTGGGCTAGGAATTATATGTGCGTTTCATTGATTGAACCCTTATTGTAGCGTCATGTTGTATCTCGCCTTTATTCAGACATAAAATTCATCTTGACACCGAATGGGTGCTTCTATTTATCTATGCAATACCGTTCCTACAAAACTAGATATTAACATTCTGATAAATTGAATAATTTTACTCAATATAAACATTCTGATAAATGGAATCATTTTAAAGACAGCCACTTGACGTACACAATAGCTGCCTTTACATATTTGTTCGGAATAAACACACACTATAATAGATAAAACATTTTGTATTTAAGCTTCCTTTGTTTTAAATGACGGTTTAAACAAGCTAAATATTTATGTTCTCTTTTGTTACAAATAGTTTAAATATTCAACTTATTCAAGGGGCACTCATAGTATCTGTTGAAGATAAATGTGTACCATTTTGTTTACTTTCTCTTAAACTCAATCTTGGAGAATATTAATATATAATCCTTATTAAAAACCGTTTGAAGTTATTCGTTAAATAACAAATGCATTATCATGTGTTAACACAACAGTTAATAATAAACGTGTAGACGAGAGTGTTACTCATGACTAAAATTACTATAGATACTTAGGGAACACAAAGCAAATTCAAGGGAAGCTGCATCCTGATGTACAAATTTTGTCTTAAGGTTATTATGCGCTTTCAAACTGAAGTGAACCTAATATTTAATCTAGATAAATAAATTATATTCAACTGTGATCAGTTTTAAATCATTAGAAATACAAGCACAAGCCTAATTGCGTTCAATAAATATGGTTTATAAATGTTTAGCCAACATTCATTAGTTCCCGTTTGTTCCAATAAAAATTATCCTAAATATCTACAAAAACTGTATATTCCCCACTATGAAAACAAATGTTATCAAATACGTATGAATAAATGTTCTGTTTCGTGCAGTTATCCAATTATACTTGCGTATTAGAAGTAACAAAACGACTTTTTATATGTTTCATGCAAATCCATTGCGCGGTGATTTGTGTGTATTTTATTAGCCAAATCTTTATTTTCGTACACGAATGTCATGACTGACAAACATGAAAGTAAGTGATTCGCCTGCCATTATATTTAATGGTGCGTTTGTTATTGAAACTGCAACTGACCTATTTTATGAAAGACGTGACTACATAGCCGATACACCATCCAACACAAATGTATATTGTACTAGTTTTCACCACCATGTATACTAATCAAAGGTAAAGACACATAAACATCTAGCGTAATTTAATGGCGTTTCCAACAAAACATACTTAATTAAGTATGTTACATTTAAAAGGGACTTGTTAACAATTTAGCGAAAATAAAATTATAAACAAAATATAATATATTCAAGACGGAACGTATGCACTAATGTTAAACAAACAAATAATTTTCCTGACTAAGAATTTTTTTACAATATTGATAATCATCAGTTAAAATAATGAACATCGTTACGCGATTGTTTAGTTTCTCATCGTTAATTTAGAAACAGAATACGTTTATTGCCGACACGGCATTAAACTAAAAATCAAACCGGCGTTCGTGTTGTAGTGGTAGGTAGTTATTTTACTTTTGCTTCTAGACGTGCCAGGTTCAATATTCAGGGAAATCTGTTTTGTCTGTTTACTTTTCAGTCAAGCAATTAAAAACTATTCCAACTATTGAAGTTTTATAAGTAGAATATTTTAATAGGTTAGTTACTAATACTAACATAAGTGCTCAAAATGCCTTTAAGTTGCCGTCTTTAAAAAACAATATTTGTTTAACTTATTGTCATTAATAGATAGTACGAAAAAGGTCGTCGAACGCTGATTCAATTTATTGGATATTTCGGTTTTCTGGGCAATATTTCTCAAGACTAATGAAACAAGACGTTAGCCTAAGATACTTGATTGCGCTTCGTACTATGACAAATAATTTGTGCCTTCGTTCAGAACTTATATTCGATTTCTGAGAAATACATTTCCCCATTATATATAGAGAATGAATACATGTAGAGTTAATAGAATTTGTGTGCATAAATAAAGGAGAAATACTTCCGCATGCATGCGGCTCTGATTTATTACATACATGGCTACAAAGGCTTTAAAACCTAACTGATGTTGGTATTATCTTATACGCAACTGGAAGAAGAACACGGTATTTGGTTTAATCGTTTTTCTGTGACCACAAATGACAAGCAAACCTCTATGGATCACATCATTATAGTTTGTGTCAGTGCTATGGACAAAGGCATAGTCCCTGTGGATCTTTGGGATTAAATGGATGCCTCATACCCGACCTGAAATCCCCATAATCTATGAATTTGTTTGATCATTAAACAATTGTTGTTTTTTTTCTCCAAAATGTCTTTGCCACGATCACCTTTATTTCAGTTATATACTTCTTTGTTCTTAGTGTAAATAGTGTTTAAAGCAAATCGCGTTTAATGTTTGACAAACTTTGGTTTTGTAATACGTGTTGTTAATGTGTTTGATTTCGATTTTGTTTTCAGCATTACGTTTCATGAAACAATTACCCCTGGTATACAAACCATCCACATTAATATGTGATTAAATTACCGACTTATAATCAAAACTTAAGCAAAAAGCAATACAACGTTGGTCGGAACATGTACTTCTAAAATGGATACTAAAATACAAAAACACACTATGTCGTTAATAAGCATTTTAAAACGAATCACCATATGCATCTTGCAGCAAATATTCAGTTTTGCACGTAGAGTAGCATTGCCCACAAAAATTAAAATTAAAAACACTTACTGTGGTAAACCAATTTAATACAAACACGAGTAAATTTAAACATCCAATATGTCCATTATACCAACAGAAGACACGAAGAAGCGGTGTTGCATGTAAAATCAATTGAAACCCTGACCAAATATTATAACGACTGTGTTGCGAGTCTCTTTTAATGACCGTCGAATGAATTAATTATTATTATTATTATTATTATTGCGCGTCGTTTCAATGGAAGGAATGTAATGTGCCATATGATACAGCACTGAGCTATTCCTATCCAATGTAGTGTATGCATTGCAAGTGCAGGTTTGAAATATGAAACTTACCTTTGCATCATACAAATAAATCGTTTTCTTCATAGAATGAAGGGGCGCTTACATTTCAAGGTACGAATAATTGTTAATCATATTATTATTTAAGTTGTAGTTTTTATATCATTAACGACATGTTCACCACTAGAAATCTCGGAAACAATTGACGTCTTTTTTAAATGAAACAACACCGCTTACTACTTTCGTAAATTTATTAGCGTCAAGCGTGTTCTGTGTTCGTGATAGCAATAATGTTATAAGCCGTTTGAGATCAACACGTGACTTAGAAAATCAATATTAAATATCATCGGGTCTTAATGCACCGCCGACTTAAAACGATCAACAAAAACATTTGTGAAGGTATAGTAAACTAGAAAAATTCGCTGCGCACGCGGACTAAACATTTAATTGCAAAAGTTACTTATTTTGAAATCCATTTATTTAAATTGCATGTAATTAAATTGACTTATGATGACAATCGTTTCAATTAAATTCAGACTGTTGAGTTGCAAAAAAGTAGTGATGTTTCTTAAGCGTTTTACCCTATACATAATATTTACAGAATTTGCAATAACTCTGGCGATACAAAGTGCCTCTAATTTAAAGCATTCTAAAATTGAAAATTATATTAATGCAGCGCAACTGAAGAAAAAAAATACCTTCGATGTCATTTTCACAATCTATAACCGTCACCCGAAGTACTTCAAGGCAACATTTAAACAGCTCAAGATTGAAACAACAACGCAAACAACATTGCGTTTAGGTAATCCACCATGGGCACTGGTCTCAATCTAGACGACTTAATGATTTCAGAGTAAACAAATAAAATAAACTACTTAACTAATGGGTTCAAGAAGCTCAAAGGTTTTTTAAACGTCAGCGACTTCGTACGCACGTGCTTTTGTTTGTGTATAGTGTTGTGTTCATTTAAACCGCGCCTCTTAATACAGTGTGTAATGTGGTATTTGAACATAGCGCATCAGAAAAAAGCTATTAGCAAATATAATATGTCATAGGCAGTTGTTTTTTGCTACTAACAATTTAATAAGGTAAACAGTGAACGTCACTTTATCACTTTAAAATGATTTAACATTTACTTAGAAGCATTCCTGTATTTGTCTAACCAATTCTCCCCTTTATGTGGCAGTATAGATTTATCAGAGAACATTATATCACCTTACATGAATTAATACAAATGGATTGCAGATGTAAAATCATGTTCATTCAACTATTATTGTTGACAAAAACACACTGATGTTTCCATTACTAAAAACCCCGCCTCTATTTGACAACTGCACTCATTAAATTTATTTAACATTATATATATAATTATATACGAACTTTAACATAGAATTATTATTGAAGCTGGGGTTCCCGCATTGGACCGGTAAACGAAAAGCGCCGCATACACTTTTCATTGAATATTTTAAAATTGATAAAATATCACGTATAATTAGACGTTTAATAAAAGACCAAACCAGATATATAATCATAATCGGGCGCTTTATAATAAAATGATCATAATATGTTAAATAACTCTTTAATCTTTGCGAAACAATGAGAAATACACGAAATTCAATGATCGCAGAACTTTACTAAGAGACAACGAACCAGGTCGAACAATTCTGTTTAAAACAATTAAAAGTAAGCCTTAATTGTACAATCAAACGTTATATGTTTTTTGACGACTTCAACAGGCAAAAACGGAAACATAAAAACACCTCAGTTCTCTGTAGGAAACGCATTCGTGAGACATTTTCAGTTGTGAGTAGAGGCAGTTTTGCAAGTCAGTCTGCAATTAACTACGCTATGAACGATAACCACTGCCTGTTTATAGTTCATCACTGGTACACCGCAAACAGCCTGTATGTAATCAATAGTGTATAACAGCTTGTGCGACGATATTGGCCAGTCTAGTGTTAATAACAGCTTGTGCGACGACATTGGCCAGTTTATCATCGAAATATGTACATATTGGCTGCTTTTCGGGAAAACGGGACTTAATGCATGTCAAATAAGATGCGCATGTGCACAGTGATTAGCCTGTGCAATGTGCCAGAACGACACGCAAAGGATCGTAATTAAGATGTTCTTAATATTTGGGGAAGCATCCATTAACATTAACAGGAGACATTGTTTTGGCCGTGTGTACTTTTTAGCAAAATAGCCAATGCCTTCCAAAAGCATGACAACATCTGCAACACGAACTTTAACATAGAATAATTATTGAAGCTGGGGTTTCCGCATTGGACCGGTAAACGAAAAGCGCCGCATACACTTTTCATTGAATATTTGATTAATAGTTTATAGATTGCGCGCTAATCCAAAATAATTCAAACTAACTATTATCAAATGTTCATATTATAAAAGAAACACAAAGTCAATAAGGCTAATTTGTGTAAACGAAAATAAAGAAGTAAACCATATTTGATAAAGATATAAAATGATTAATTTTAACAAGATGAAGTTGTATACAATTATGATCCCATGCCTTGAAATCGAATGCCACTGATATCATTCAAATGCTAAGATATATGATGTCGTTGGTCTGAACGTGCTTGATTGTCAAATGTAATTAACACGTAGTTTACATTGGATATAGTGAGCGTTGGTCTCATAAGAATTAATTTCAGTCAATGTCAGTCAGTTATTGCACACAGAATAAGCTTATTGAACATTTTGAAGAGCAAGTTATTGGCGAATCGCAAGTCTGGTCTTTTTAATGAGTACCATTATTTGCCATTTTTCCAATTTCTACATAATAATGAAGATAAATTCCGCTGCGCGTACGAGTCATTGGATGAAGTCACAACATAAAACATTTCTACATGTCTATTACGCTGTGTTGTATTGCTTTTTTCAAAAGCATAAATATAAAACGAGGATTTAATATATAATTGATCTTATTTTGTCCGATCGGACATAGTGTGTCAAACAAATGGCACATTGATACACGTATTACAGCCATGTATTTCATCACTGGCAAATCGAATGAACACAATCAATTTAGACTATGTACTTATAAAATAGTGATGTAATGAAGTGAACACAGTCATTATTGTGTCTTTATGTTATTTTAAAATATACATCGCATATCGTTATTTTTGCTGTCAACACTTTGTCAAAACAAGTTTTGAATATATTACTAAAAAATATAATTATGGCGATTTAATTAAGTTATCAATGTGTATCCAATTAATCAACGCCATACAATAGTTCAACAATAAATGTGCATTAATAATAATTTGCTTTTAAAGGTATATCGAATCATAAACCGTTAGTTTTTATCTAGCTAGATGTAGATGATACGTGTTTAGGTCCATTTTTTTAAATTTAATTGTTTTGTGAAATATTCTTAACCAAATGAAGAGGCTGAATATTCTTGAATACTATAAATAATGCATCTTTAAAAACATAATCAGGAGCGTATTTCTTGTCCCATGGTCTTCGATTAATGACAAATTACAAATAAATTTTCAATTCATGAATGAACGATTATTACGACGTAGTTATGTATCCATGATTTCCAAAACGAGGCTCGTTATGAGCAGTTGTCTAATGTTTAGTACTGCTTATTAGTAGCGGTTATTGTATATACAATTTATTTAATAATAATAATTAATATCTTTAAAAATTAATTTCTTTTATTTGAAGTAGCGAATACATGTCTCCGATAGATAAAGGTTTTAATCTCGTTTAAATCATTAGATACAACCAGACGACAATAAACCATGCGTGATATCGATTTCAGTAGTGACTGTCTGACGTCACTAATTCTGTATATAAGCTCGAGTTTTACGTATCTCGTGCCTTTTTTCGAAATAGCTTTGACTGAGAAAAGTGTGTCTACACATCCATAAACTGAAATCTACATTGTCGGTAAGAGGTCGTAGCGTGCGAAGACGGGTGGGGCAAGCCGTAGCGAAATGGAGACAGAGAGAGGGACGGTGGATGCGGGCGACAGTTGATCCGGACCCGACGAAGGAACAAAGGGCCCAGATGGCGTAGAAGGAATGCGGCGGAAACGGCGCCGGTACCAGAGCCGGCATCAGCTCATGTACCTGGATCAAAAACAGAGGCGGAACTCGCAGCAGCGCCACCTTCAAAACGCAAACGCGCAGAGGATAACTCCGCAAACGGTGAGGTTGTTGATTTCTGTGTTATTTTCCGCACAGCCGATGGGCTACCACGTGGTAACAACGTGGGTAAGCACGAGGCACTAGCGTGCAATGCAAACGAACTCTTACCGAAGAAAAGTCTGTCTTGAATGGATAATATTCAAAGAAGTCATTTATTGCCCAGACAAACTAATGATGATGCATCAATTTACGTGTCCACGTCGCTTACACAGCGATATGTATTTGTTGTGGCGAATAATTTAATTTTGCAGTATTGCTTAAAACCGCCCGAGTTGATATTTCTCATAAAAATACAGTTATCTCAACTGACTAGAATCGATCAGAATTCTTCAGACATATTCTAAAGCTTAACCCTCCCATTATAACCGGCCCTATTAACTACCGATTATATTTTATTTCTTACTCGGGATCTTTTGGATATATTAGGATATTTTATGTTTATTTCGTGTGTTCAATCTTATTCATGAAATGTTATTTCCATTTCCGCAATAAGCACTAATTATTAAATAGATATATTTATATTTTCCTTGCCTGATGATAATAATTCAAAACCAACGATCTTGCAAAGGCAGTTTAATTTTATTTCTGTAAAGAGAGACAGAAAATACGGTTTGCGAGAAGCATAGAATGGTGTGGATTGTCTGTTGGCGATTATTGCATACACGAGAAACTAAATCAATAGTGCAACTGGTGTTGGGGCTATCTTTACGGCAGTACTACCGGTCGCCTCCTCGACATGGCTCAGTTATAGTGCTAGTATATAGCTGAGGTTTATCTACTCTAGTGCTAGTCTGGTGTAAATTATATTCCTTAATCTGGCCGTGAAAACAACATTTAAGGAAAAATAAAAGAATTGATGTATACACATCATCGTTGTATTGTGTTATAAATTTATAGATAAAAGTTGTATTGTCATGTTATTATACGATTATACTTGCTTGTGATCTATTACGAAAATGTAATATTCGTAGATGTATGGTGCCACTTAACTGATCGCAAGTCTTGCCCAATGCAAAACGAGTTATGGTTTGAGCTTAGTTGTGTGAAGCCATTATGGAAAACACAGTGTCACCCATTGTGTTGGAGTGTTTCGGCTACAAAACGCGCCATGTAACAATTCTGTGACATGTGTCTTCTTGAAATTAAATGAAAGCGTATAATTAGGTAATTTTGTTGCTGCAAAAATTGTGTGAGCTATTGTTTTTATTACGACAGTTAATTGTTTAGATCTATGACTATCTGACACATCAGCTTATATGTCATTATAAACTCATTTTTTTGTTTCATACTTCATTCAAATATGTCATTTAGGCGGAAATTCTATGTCTTGGAGGTGATCGGAATCATTAAAAGTATAAATAGGTAACGATATAATGATGTACATACGTCCGGGGGAGATAAACATAGCATTTTGTTGTCACCTATCACGTAGTGCTCGTATGTGTGAGGATGGCAGGAATGCTTTCAAAATTATTTTCGGGATAGTACGAGTGTTCTAGTACTCGCTCGATGGCACGGCGTGCTAAGGTGTACCTGGAATAGCTCTTTTTGTCTTGAAAACCTACGGTACGGCGTACCGAGGATTTATTTGGCCGCTTGCGGTGGCTTTAGCGATTGCGCATGTATGTTATGTTGCACTTGGCCGGTTGCGGTGGCCTTAGCGATTGCGTTTGTATACAATGTTGTACGGTACGGCGTACCGAGAATTTATTTGGCCGGTTGCGGTGGCCTTAGCGTTTGCGCTTGTATAAGATTTATTTCCGAACCAGCAAAGTGTTCGTTGAAATATGAATTGCATACATTTGCGAAATAGCATAGAATGGTGTGGAATGTCTGTTGGCGAGTATTGCATTCACGAGAAGCTAAATCAATAGTGCAACTGGGCTTGGGGCTATCTTTAGGGCAGTACTTCCGGTCGCCTCCTTGACATTGCTCAGTTATAGTGATAGCCTATAGCTGAGATTTATTTACTCTAGTACTAGTCTGGTGTAAATTATATTCCGCCATTTGGCCATTAAATTCCATTTATATTTTTGTATTGTTCTTCTCATATGTTTTTCTATTGTTCAAATATGGAATATAAAATGTGTTTACGTAAGGTATCACATTAAAACATTATAATAAATATGTAACTAACAAAGCTGGCGTTTCTTGTAATTATTTATCAGCCCTTGCTCATGTTAATAAATTCGCGTAGAAAAGTGGAGGTCGCCAAAAGATCGGGGATACGTTTGATAAGTAGGCTACGGTAATCGAACGTGCATGACATAGAAAAAAGGTAAAGGACGGTTACACTTTAATCTAATAACTCGAACCATATGAATGAATCAAATCTTGGTTAACTTATGGGGTACTGAGCTGCTTGCTGAAATAATCATAAAATGTACAAAAGTAGCTTCTACATTAAACATTATGATACGAATAATAAATACAGAGTGTTGTCACGCATTTTGAAGTTATTGCATGTGTACATACGTTAAAATAAAATATTTATCATGTGTATAGCACTGATTAAGAATCATACAAGTCTATTAAATAAATGTGTCAATAGTATAAAAAGATTCGACGTTTTTAAAACTCCATAAAATTGAAATATCAATTGTTCTCATTAATACAGATATTTTTCATTTTGTAAGCATGACAACTATACACATGTTTGATAATTGGTCACTATAAAGAAGATTAAATAACACTGTCAATAAATTGAAAAATTAAAAAAGATGTATAGAAATTAAATTGTATGTTTAACAACATGCTTCGTTTATAATTAAAATTATGGACTTCAACTAGAATAAGTGACACATAACTATATACATTTTTTGTCATTTATTAACACATATTGGGAAAAAAATGTTGTATTTAAATCGACACACACATTGTACTTCAGCAGACTAAATGATTAACCTATGTATGTTTGTCTCCGTGTTTTATGTTGGTTAAGGGACATCTAGTTTTCCCAGGCATGCGCCTTATATTAAACGAACCACATCCTATGTAATGAATTGCGACTTGGTATGTGACAATTTACACGCTTTGCCGTAAATATATTTCAATAATGTACGGTTGCTCATTTTAAACTGAACTAGAAATGGCGCGGCAGAGGCCGACGCGTATCCCCACGCCGCATGTTTGACCCAGGGGCGCCCCAGGGTTGGTAATGGGGCCATGCATAGTTGAGATTGACCGTATTGCCATAAGAGAAGTTCAGTATCAATTAGAAGTGAATTGGTGCAGAAATAAAGAAATTATAGTAAAAGGCAATTTTGGATTGGCGTGGCCTATGTGGGCGGGGTGCCCCAGGGATGGTAATGGGGCCATACATAGTTGAAATTGACCGTATTGTTATAAGAGAGGTTCAGTATCAATTTGAAGTAAATCGGTGTAGAAATGAAGAAATTATAGTAAAAGACAATTTTGGGTGGGCGTGGCCTATGTGGGTGGGGCACTCCAGGGTTGGTAATGGGGCCATGCATAGTTGAGATTGACAGTATTGTCATAAAAGAGGTTCAGTATCAATTTGAAGTGAATCGGTGTAGAGATGAAGAAATTATAGTAAAAAGGCAATTTTTGGCGGGCGTGGCCTATGTGGGCGGGGCGCCCCAGGGTTGGTAATGGGGCCATGCAAAGTTGAGATTAACCGTATTGTCATAAGAGAGGTTCAGTATCAATTTAAAGTGAATCGGTGTAGAAATGAAGAAATCATATTAAAAGGAAATTTTGGGTGGGCGTGGCCTATGTGGGCGGGGTACCCCAGGATTGGTAATGGAACCATGCATAGCTGAGATTGACCGTATTGTCATAAGAAAGGTTCATTATCAATTTGAAGTGAATCGGTGTAGAAATGAAGAAATTATAGTAAAACTGCAATTTTGGGTGGGTGTGTCCTATGTGGGCGGGGCGCCTAAGGGTTTGTAATGGGGCCATGCATAGTTTAGATTGAGCGGACTGTCATAAGAGAGGTTCGCTATCAATTGGAAGACAATCGGTGTAGACACGAAGACATTATAGAAAAATAACCTAAAAAAATGAGTGAAAATCTCTGACCCGGCCCCGCCCCAGCCCCCATAACATTTGACCCAGGGTTCAGATCAAAATTACAAATAGTTCAGGGTCGCACATATGCGCATAGCTACCATGTGTGTAAGTTTCAAGGTTCTAGTGCGTATAGTATAGGAGGAGATAGTGGCCAAGACGGACGGAGGGACGGAGGGACGGACGGACAGACAGACGGACAACCGGACAGACGGCGGAGATAACCCCAATATCCCCACGCTTTTTAAAAAGCTTGGGGATAAATACACTAACTTGCTATAACATAGATGGTATTAAACGTTGCAGCGACTAAATGTTATTTCAAGTGTAAACCATATACAAGAGTCGAATGTTGTTTACTTATTTGCTAGTGTATACAATATCGAAATTCATATGCATTACAATAAATGTGCGTGTAAATATTGAAGTAATAAATATATTGCGTTAAACATATAACACAAAACTATTAATGAAACGGTCAATATTATGTTGAACTTTGTTGTTTAAACGACTTTTGACAGGTTCCTCAGAACCCATAGTTGTCCCGCATTGAATAATGCTATACTTTACGAATATTGCACATCCTTCAGTATACAAAAAGTTATTTATAAGATACAAGGTTTATCCGTCGAAATCGGCAGGATACACAATTTGGAAACTTAATATTGCTGTCGTGCATCGCACTATGTACGTTTAAACGAGCAGTTTACTTTACGTTATTTTAAAAACGTATATGCCTTTTGTCCGTTATGCAATGTACTTTACTAAAAAATGCCTTCCGCCGTATATAGCTCACACTCGGATATAAACCGTGGCCTGTTGTGCTCCACTTACAATGTCGTTAATATTACAATCAACAGCAACTACGTAATTCAATTTTAGCAGCACACAATGAGTTTTCAAACTTAACAGGAATGATGCTACTGCGAAAATTAAGAAGCCTGATTCGATTCCGTATTTCTGTTTTTTAATCTACAATTGATACTGTTTTTTTCACCATATGTATATGATTCAGTATTTTTTAATCGCTTCTTACTCATTTCCTAATGCTCAACAACATCACATTAAGGCCTTTGTGTTCTACTGATTGATATCAAAAAGCATGTTATGAATCCGTCGCTTTTCTCTAATCGACTGTAAACAAAATACCCATTAGTGGGGCTAGGGATTGTATGTATTCACATGTTAAGGCGGCGTTTCACCGACTTAACTATTCTTTTAGCGACATGTTGTAACTCGCCTATATTCAGGCATGAAATTTAGCTCGATATTGATTGGTATATTTATCTAAGCAACCAAGTTCCTACAAAACTCAATATAAACATTATAATAAATGGAATCATTTTAAAGACAGCCAATTGACGTACACAAGACTTACCTGTATATATTTGTTCGGAATACACACTCAATATAATGGATAATACATGTTTTTATTTAACCGTTCTTTGTTATTAATGACGATTTCAACAAGCTTAATATTTTGATCTCTTGTTTTACAAATAACCTTGAATATTCAGCTTATTCTCGGTTCACTCGTAGTATCGTTTAGTTCCATGTAAATGCAATCTAAGAGAATATACATGTATAATCCTAATTAAAACCGAATGACGTTAATCGTTAAATGACCAATGTTTTATCACGTATAAAAATAACGATTAATAAATAGCTTAAGATATATGATAAGATTTATTTTCTGTCGGTAAGACATAAACAGACCACATAAGCAATTAAGGCTTCTGAACCGACTATATAAACCTGTGTATTAATGTTACAAGTATAAAACAGCTAAGTATTGAATAAGATATTTAAAATATCTCGCTTGTAGACGAGAGTGTTACTTATGACAAATATAACTTAAGATACTTAAGGAAACCACAGCAAATTCAAGAGAAGCCGCATCATGGAGTACATATTTAATCTTAAGGTCATTATGCGCTTTCAAACTAAGTGAAACTAATATTTTCACTCAATACATTGACTGTATTTAAATATCATCAATGCACTTTAATTAGAAGTAAAAGTACAAGCCTAAATGCGTTAATAAATATTGCTAATCAATATGCAGCCACAATTCAGTAGTACCCGTTAATTCCAACAAACATTATCCTACATATTTGCCAAATCTTCATTTTCCCCGCCATGAAAACACATGTTATCAAATACGTATAAATACAAGTTAAGTTTCGTGCATTTATCATATTATTATTGAGTATTACAATTAACAAAATCACATTTTATATATTGCATGCATAACCATTCCGCTTTGAATTGTGTTGTGTTTTATGAGCCAAATCTTCATTTTTGTATACGAATTTCATGACTGACAAACATGAAAGCAAATAATTTCGCCTGCCAACATATTTTATTGTGCGTTTGTTATTAAAACGGCACTGAACTATTCCAATAAAGACGTAACTACTTAGCAGATGTACTATCAAACACAAATGTATATTGTACTAGTTTTCACGTAATTTAATAGTGTTTCCAACCACAAAAATACTAAATTAATAATGTTACATTAAAAAGGGACGTGTTAACAGTTTAGTGAATTAAAACTATAAACAACATGTAATAATTATATTCAAGACAGGAAGTATGCACTAATTTCAAACGAACAAATTACATTCCTGACTAAGAAAAATGTTACAGTATATATCCGTTGATTGATAATCTTCAATCAAAATAATAAAAATTGTAAAGCGTTTGTTGCGATTTTCATCGTTTATTGAGAAAAATACCCGTTTATTTCCGAAACGGTGTTCAACTAAAAATCATATACCAAAGGTATTCGTGTTGTAGTGGTAGGGAGTTACCTTTCTTTTGCTTCTAGAGGTGCCGGGTTCAAACTTCAGGGCAATCACTTTTTCTGTTTACTTTTCCTAAAACAATTTCAAGTTTCCTAAGTAGAATATTGTAATGGGTTTGTTACTAATACGAACATATGTGATCAAATGCCTTTAATATGTCGTCTGTAAAGAAAACAACTATTATTCAACTTATTGTCATTAATACATACATTATCGAACGTCATTAAAAAGAAATAGGTGGGCTTAAGCATCAAGCATCAAGCGTGTTATGTGTTCATTGTAGCCTTATACGAATGAATCTTGAAATAAATACGCATGGTCTATGTGCAGTGATGCCAAGAATATGAGGATACAATACGAAGTAAAAATACAACTAATTAAATTAAATACAATACTAAAACCGTTCTAGCTTATGGAATATATTATCATTTTAACAGTTGGTTCCACAAAAAACACTTACTGTATTTATATATATGTCTAGCCAGCATTTAAAAAGCTCCGGATTGAGACAACAACGCAAGCAAATTCGCTTCCAGGTAAATCGCACGGACCTCTGGTCACAGTCTAGCCGACTTTATGATTTCAGTGTGAAAAAATACAACAACCTACTTAAATGATGGGTTCAAGATGCTCAAAAGATCATTCAACGTTAAAGACTTCGTCCGCACGTTCTTTTGTTTGTTATTAGTGTTATGTGCATTTAACCGCGCCTCTAAATACAGTGTGTCATGTGGTCATTGATCATGTGTTTTGTACATCAGAACAAAAACTTTTAGAAAAATTTAAGTTGTCATGTGTTGTTTTGCTTCTCAAAAATTAATGAAATTAAACTGTGAACGTTATCAAATATTATAAGACGATTTGGTCATGTTTACGAGATGTAAACGGCAATATAATTAGTTGACGATAGCATGAGATGTCACGAAAAGCGTAAATTACCGATCTCGTGATACGATTTGGTCATGTTTACGAGATGTAAAAAGCAAAATAATTAGTTGACGATAGCATGAGATGTCACGAAAAGCGTAAATTACCGATCTCGTGATACATAGTGTTGCGTGAAATAGTAGATTTCCTTCAAGATGAACATATTTAGGAGATTAGATATTGGATATTAACAGTGAACTTTGATTGTTAGTGCATGCTTATTTACTGTAAGCGTTTCATTGTTTGTCGTCATAGTCCGTTAGAGACAGACAGACAGACAGAAAGTTTATTTGAGTCTCGCGTTTATACATTAATGACATATAAAACATGTGGCAAATTAAACAAGTTTATGTATAAAACCACTTTAATAGAGTAATGAGAGACTGTAAAATGTATGAACCTACGTCATATAAAAAGATATAATTAAACAATAGACTAAACAAAAAAAAGGTAAAATAATAAATAAAATATTTATCAACGTTTGTATGAATAACATATACACACATAAATTTATATATAAATATATAAAAATCACAGTAACATAATAATACAAATTTAATATTAATAACTAATAAATGTAATTACGTCTTAATTTTAATTATATGTCGTTGCAAACAAATTGTGAATTGTTGTAAAAACTTTCATTACAGAAATGCCAATTGTATTAACCAGTTCCTAGACGCAGTTTTTTTTCTGAAATATTGCATAACACCATTTGTTCATTCTCGTGGCTTCATGTGGTGTCATGGTTTTTAATGTTCTTTGCCTTTAGTATTTTTTTTATTTAATGAACGCAAACCAGTGATTTATTGAAAATATATTGTACCGGGTCTTTGTACATTAATGGACATTTTAAAACCTTTCCCACTAAGACGCAAAATGAAAACGGCTATATCAAGCGAGCATGAAATCAGAGCAGCCACTGAGTCACACAGAGTGTGTTCATGTTTAATGCTTTTTGCTGTTCTGACCAGTACAGTAGGTTTTGAAGTGGCCAAAAAGCGAACCTGAGGATAAAAAGCTCTTTATTCGAAATTTAATCATACAATACACTTTGGGTACACATATAATTTGAATATTTTTCGGATATAAGACAATGGTAAATGTTTTATCTATCCATCCGGCTGTATATGTAGAGTCAATAAAAGTGCTTACATTACCAAGATGCTATTTCTTGTTGTCCTCCGCCAATAGTATGCAATACAGGACAGCATATAAACACACGACCACAATTAATGTGATAACAATCTTGGTATGGGATGAAGTAATCCGGTTTAAGATCGCCCAGCCTTCTTATTAGCAAACACGTCAAAATAAAGTATGTTCAGACGATGTACGTTGTGGAATGTTCCCTCAGAAATTATTTTCAAACCAATATGAAACGCTTGTATTACGAATAGTTAATTTATCAAGCAAGATCTTATCATTATAATTATGAAAGATATTATTTGATTAATGTTTGCATCAAATAGTAATTCCAATCATTATCTCTATGCACATATACATAACTATTTTCACTATCTGTGATGTCGGAATACACTTCGATCGATAAGTGTTCATTGAGGGATTGTATTTTGTTGTTTAATGACTAATAGTGTTGTTACCGTATAGGAAAAGTATTTCATGGCGAAGGAGTACCGTAACGATGTTTTTAAACAGGTGATTGATCGTTTACGCAGATGATATATATATATATATATATATATATATATATATATATATATATATATATATATATATAACATATTGCTTGTTAAATACATCAAGACGACCACCCCTTTAATAAAAAACCTACCCAATTAACAGATAAAGTGTGTTTCATTATTTGTTTTTAAATTTTAATCAGTGGTTGTATATGTATTCTACCAATAAATCAACACGTACGCAACCTCAATAAAGTTAATATATCTTGTAATAAATGTACTTCTCTCGACACGTGCATGCCATTCTAAAACACGAATTGGTATTGTTTACGACATTAATCAGCTATATAATGTGTTGCCAAAAGCATGACATTTCATGAAAAGCAACATAACCGAGCTCGTGATACATTTTGTTGCATAAAGTAGTAGATGTCCTACAAATAAAACGGATTGGATATTGGATATTTCCTGAACAAAAAACTAAATCACTCTTAAAGGCTCGTAACTAAGATGTTCTTAATATATGGAAAAACATTAACATTAACATGATCAGGAGATATTATTTGTCCGTGTGGATTTTAAAATAAAATAGCCAATGCTTTCACAAAGCATTAAAACAGCTGCAATCCAAAATGTAACATAGATTAATGATTGAAGCCGAGGTCACCGCATTGGAACTATTAACGGAAAGCCCCGCATACAATATTTATTGAATATTCGATTAATATTGTATAGATTGCGCGCTAATGCAAAATTATTCAAATTTTCTATTATCAAATTTTCCTATAATAATTACACAAATATTAATAAGGCTATGTTTTTGCAACGAACATAAAGAAGAAAGCCATATTGTATATAGTTAAAATACCATTAATTTTAAATATATTAATTGTTTGCTATTAAGATCACATAAAATTAAATCGAATGTCATTGGTATCATCCAAAATGCGTAGACATGTAGAGAATATCGTGTTAGTCTGGCCTCGTTTAAAAGTAAAATTTACATAATACGTATTTTTCATTGTTAAGAGTGAACGTTAGCTTCATCAGAATCAATTGCAATCATTGTCAGTCAGTAAATGCATCCACAATAAGCTTCTTGAGCTTCTTGAAGAGCAAGTTATTGGCTGATAGCAAGTCTAGTCTTTTAATGAGTACGATCATTTGCCTTTTTTTCGATTTTTTCATTATAATGAAGTTCCGCTGCGGATACGAGTGATTTGAATGAAGTCACAGCATACATCAATTCTACATATCTATTACGCAGTGTTTTAGTTACCTTTTGTAAAAAGGATGAAATTCAATATAAAACAAGGATTTAATGTATAAGTGATCTTAATCTTTCCGATCGTTCGTTGTGGGGCAAACAAAGGGCATATTGATGTTCAGCTCTTTATTTTAGCCCTGCTTAATCTAATAAACACACTCGATTTAGACTATATACTGATCAATTGGTGATGTCCTGAAGACTGGTGGCGTCATATTATGTTATTATGTAATGCAAATGTATACTTTTACGCATCTTTATTATTGCTTAATAAGAATTGCATATATTCCTGATTTAGGAAATATATTTTTATTTAAATTATCGACGTGTATCCGATGTATACAAGCCATATAATACGTTAGCATTGTATCCCTTCACAATACTGTTTTTTTACAGTGATAAAGATTTATGAACAGTTTATATGCAGTTAGAAGTAGATGACAAGTGTTTGGTAGCATTGGATGGTGCCTCTAAACGTTGCTTTTAAGTTACTCTGGCTTGCATGTATTTAGTAGCTGAATGGTAATTAATTTGAACAATATTCTCCCTTTTGCTGTTGATGTGGAATTATGACGACCTTATGTGTTTTTTTATAAATTGTATTATTTTGTAAATTATTCTGGGCCTAATGTGAAGGCTGTAGCTTCTTGAATACTATGCATAATGCAACGTCAGACACATAATCAGGAGCGGTATTCCTTTCCCATGGCCTTTGCTTCAATACAAATTACAAATAGAAGATATTCTATTCCTGAATGAGCTATTATTACGACGCAGTTATTTATCCACGATTTCAGAAACGAGGCTCGTGATGTGCAGTTGTCTTAGGTTTAGTGTCGCCTGCTTATATTTAGCGGTTATTGCATGTACAATTTCATAAAATGCACAAAAAAAGCTTCAACAGAAAACATTAGGATACGAAAAACACAGAGTAAAGTCATTCGATGAGTGCATATGTTAAAATAAAATATTAAACTAGTGCATAACACCAAGTGGGAATGAGTAACTTGTGTCAACAGTATAAAACGTCGTCGACATATTTTAAACTCCTTAAAATTGAAATAACAGTGTTTGTCATTATAACAGATATTTAACATGTTGTTAAGATGAAAACTGTACACATATACGATATGTATGAACAATTCCTTTAATAAGAATAACATGTAAACAATTAGCTTTTACATAAAACAGTATGATACGAATGATAAACACAGAGTTAAGTTATTTGATGAGTGCATATGTTAACATTAAATATTAAACATGTGTATTGCACCAAGAAGAAATTAATAATTTGTGTTAACAATATTAAACTCGTCGACATGTTTTTATCTCATTAACATTGAAATAACAGTGTTTGTCATTATTAAATATATTTAACATGCTGTTAAAATGAAAACTATACACATATACGATAATTGGCCACTTTAAAGCAGATTAACATTGTTCATACATGTAACTAACACAGCACACAACAAAAGATGTATACATTTAAATAACATGCTTAAATTGTTCACAACACAATACTTCAGTCTTTAATTTCAAACACGATTTCCAACTAAATCGAATAACAAAAAAAAACATAAAAAAGATATATGTCCATATATTGTTTGAAGAACAGTGGCTGTGTTCATTAAATCGAACGACAGATATATATTTCAGCAGACTAAATGATGCACTAATATATTATCTTTACACCGCGATTTCTGTTGATTAAGTGACATCTAGTATTCCTATGCATTCGCCACAACGTTAACGAGCCCTTTCCTACGTAATGAATTGCGCTTTAGTATATGAAAATTTACACTCTTTGTCGGAAATGTATTTCAACAAGTTATGGGTGCTCATTACTGAGACGTTAACATAAAATACACTTAATAGATATATAACATATTAAAACATTTAGCGACTGAATTTTATTATAAGTTTAAACAATATTCAAGAAACAAGTTGTTTACTTATTAGCTATTGTATACAATTTCAAAATATATTTGAATTAAATTAATTGTGCGTGTGAAGTAATCATGTTTTTTCCTCAAAGTATGTGACGTTAAATCATTTCTTAAATGGTGAAAGCGATTCAATATTAATTATGCACAAACATTGAGGTATACAAGCTTTTGACAAGAACCTCAGTACCAATAGTTGCATGTTTTACAATTGATTCGAATGAAATATTGTGAGTTTGAAACTTTCGTTATAACGCTGATTGTAAATCAATGTTTCATTGTTTGGCAATGATTTGTTCCGCATTTAATAATACTCTTCCTTACGAATATAATAATCCCTTCAATGTATAAAAGATATTGCAGGTCGTGTCCGCCGAACTCGATAGGACACACAACTTAAACGTGCTGTCGTGCATCACATGTTGTAAGTTTCAAATTAGCAATTAAATGAAAATTAGTTTAAACACGTATTCTGTTTTCCCCGTTTTGTATTGTACCTAACATAATGACTCTCACCGTTTATAGCTCAAACTCGGATATAAACCGTGGCCTGTTGTGCTTTACTCACATCAGCGTTAATATTATAATCCACAACAGCTAAGAAATGCAATTTTAGCCGCACGAAATGACTATTCAAACTTAACATAATAATGTCACGGTTAAAGGGACTGTCAACCACGAATGAAGAAAAAAGAAAAGTTCTAAAAAACCGTATTGTTTTAATTATTATTATTAAATATTGATTTAAATATCACGACTGGTATCTTACATTACTTATATGTCCACAACCCAAGTAGACAATCAATGAAAAGATAATTTTATGAAATTACAAATTCATTTGTGTTGATACGACCATATCATACTTTGTGCTTGTTTAATAAATACGAGTTAACGTGTCGGAATCGGCCAATACATGTTATATATATATATATATATATATATATATATATATATATATATATATGTATATATCATTAAAATATACAGATTTCGTTGTGTGGTACCCACCCACATGTGAATTCATTCAACACCCATTTATTATTTAAGTTTTTTTTGTTAAAGATTTGGCAATAAGATGTGTCCATTGAAATCGCCTATGGAATGTATACACATTTAATACGGTAAATGCAATGCATGCCATTTTAAATTGCTTGATTACGAACATTTAGTAATATGAGCTGTAGATATTCCATGAACGGTGGTCCACAAAGCGGACAGCATAAAATGGAAAACTATTTATAATCCGGTAAAAAAGTATATCCAAATGTAATCTCTCACTTCACCGCCAAAATTGTGAGTTGACCCGTGTATTAAGGATGCAACTGTCAAATAATGAAGAATATATCATGTGTGATATTTATTTCTAGACAATCATTGTATGTATTTCATTAAAGGAAAAATCGAAGGAGTAATTTGTAGTGAGTTCGTGAAGTATGTACAATTTGTTAATAATGTTTAAATGTTCTTATTTCAAAACATCACAAAAGTGACAGTTATTCGGTAGGTATATTTGCTTATGACTGATTATGCGGTTATAACATATTATGTTTGATCATGACATAACTCATAAAGTATTAATCTGCTTTCTTGGGTACATACATGTGTTTATGAACGATTATAGTGTTTTAAAAGATAACCTTTTGCTACTTGAGTTAATTATGTTCGTTATAGAACACACACACACACACACACACACACACACATATAAACACAAAACAAAGAATTACTAAAAAACACAAATTAAGTAATCCCGTACCTAAGCTCATATTGCACGTGACACAATCGAAATTTAAATACCTACATGACGCGTGCATTTGACGTACGCTAATAACATATAATAGCGCATTTTCAAAAACAAGAAACAACAAACAAACATAAACAATCAAAACAGCAATATGTCTGCATACATGCAATAAACATATGTGTCATAAGAGCACTTTTGTCGTAAACAGATGTTTTCGTTTGTGATCGTTTCAATTAAACTTGCCAAATAAAGAACATGTCAAGTTATTTTGCGTACATTCTAAAAAACATACCACGTATTTAAAACAACTTATTTGGTTTAGTTTATTTTTTTTATTTTTACACAATTTCATAGAAATATAGACAATGCTCAATATATTAAGTCGCTTACGCTTATTGGTTGTTTGTTTGATATGTGACATCAATTGACGCCGACGGTAACACGATGTGAGTTAATTTAATGTCGCCATATGCTGAACACTATACAGCGAATACAATTATTTGACACTATTTGGTATTAAGATTCCTGCGTGGTTTCTATTCGCAGGCTCCTTTGAATATCACAAGAAAATGACAAAAAACAAAGATTGTATTAATGAAACACTTCGTTAAGTACAGCATGTACGTAAGGTATGAACAATAAGATATAAACTTGAACTCAGATGTTAAGTTTTGCCTTTAAACGTGCATTATGTGTATCTGAAATAAGACCATATTTTGATTTGTAAACATTTTGAATTACCATGCTTGCTTACTTTTGTGAAGATTTCTATATACAACGTGTATCATAGTAACGTTTTGCATTGATGAATTCGTATAAACGTCCGCGCAAATCATTAACCGTTTTCATGAAATACACAATGCTATATTTATTAAAGCATGTACAAAGATGATGAAAATGTAAACGGACGAATGTTAATGGCTTCATGTGTATACCGTTACCGATTTATAACTTCGTATTGAAGGATTTCGAAATGGCTTGTTGTACAAAGATAATTAAAATGTAAACGGACGAATGTTAATGGCTTCATTTGTATACCGTTGCCGATTTATAACTTCGTATTGAAGGATTTCGAAATGTCTTGTTTACGTTTACGAACATGTGAGTAGTGCGCAACCTGTTCGTCTACCGTCAAGTCTAATGTCAAACGTGATGAGGCTAAATGTTAAAACGTTGTGTTTTATTATCAAAATATGGCTTTCCAGACTGTATCTCCCGCAGATATTTTGAACGAATCTTAACTTATGCGACATGCTACGTTTGGAAGAAGAATAACATGGCTCCTTTTAAGGTAAAATTCCTATTAAATCAAACTGTATTATATATATGTTCAATAAAGGATATTTTTACTGTACAACTTTACCATGCATATAAGGATTGTAATTGTATAGTCCGCAGCCTTGACAATTAAGTCAATCCTTGTAAAATATCACTTGTATAACCATTTCGCGCTGATGAATGCCTGTAAATTGTGAATATCTCATTTTTT
Source organism: Dreissena polymorpha (assembly GCF_020536995.1). Lineage (NCBI taxonomy): Eukaryota > Metazoa > Mollusca > Bivalvia > Myida > Dreissenidae > Dreissena > Dreissena polymorpha. The sequence continues at coordinate 55,241,261 of NC_068364.1, read as the reverse complement.
GCTTGAATACATCTGAGTCGTTCACATATAACATACCGTTTGAATACGCTAATTTGCAGGAGGGATACATGAACACGTATTCCTATGCGACCTATTAATTGTCATGTTCTGCCACATTATGAATAAAGGTAGATACATGATTATACTAATTTCAAACTAAAAAGTATCCGTAATCAGTTAAATGATCGTGTTAAAGGCTGAATTAATAGTTTATTTAAAGTACACATCCGTAGATACTAACATACATCTATCGATAGTTTGAAATTATCGTGTTTGTTTGTCTGGTTGGTATCCGTTCAATATGTGTTTTTTATAATTGTCGCTTAGATATGTCTGCGCATATTCAACTTGTTTAACATTAAGTTAATATAGGTTGAATGCAGTTTTTATATGACAAAATAATGCGGTTTAAGACAGTTTAAGTGTGTTATCGGCATCAACGAAGCATTTTGGACACGCAAATATAAATGTATGAGTTAAAAATATGTTTTCTATTATGGTCTGCTATTTAATAAACATGAATCATCTAACATGTTGGATTACGTATTTGAAACGTAATATTTATGCAAGTCTGCAAGACATGGTTTGGTATGCTATTGACTACACACTAAACATGCACTACGTTTGGAAAGAAGCGAGCATGTCGGGACGTTTACATATTTATAGTTATTGAAAGCCATAATAATCTTGTATTGAATACAAGTGAGAAAAAAATGGATTAATTCAGCACTATAACGCAAATTGCCACCATATATGTACATATTTCGTAAATCGAACGGTTTAACTATATGTTTATTGACAGTGTCAGATTATGTACACCAATCATTGTTATACAATATAAAGAAGTGAAACTCCAGCTGCTGGAGCAGTATTGAATTTTCATTAAAAACAATTAGATGGTCCTTTATTTAAGGCAAGTGACCGATTGCCCAGACAATACAAAACAGCACAATACAGCACAATACAAACCAACATAAACACAAAATATCAATAAAGCTGGGGCACCACCTTGGAACGGTCAATGCAAAGCATTGGGGGTTTAAACCTGGTTATAGAGCGCTCAACCTCACACTTGGCCCAGCAATATTCATAATATATTTAAGTGTAAATAAAATTTAACGTCATAGCATTGTAACTCAAATTAAACAATAATAAAAGGGAATTACAACGCATTCAATTTAATTACTATTTGATTACTCCATTGCATTGAAGATACAAGAGTAACAGAGTTACAACTTTTTGACAAACGATCAAATAAAACTATTAACAATTGTCAACTACATTCCTTCTTTATAGAAAAAGATTTGAGAATATAGCGTCATGGAGTTAATATCTCAGATAATCATCGCGCAAATACAGGAAGAAGCAGCAATAATGGGTGTAAAAATTCCATTTTACATACCTTGGTTGTTTATGTGACTGCTAAAAAAATAAAAATAATTAATTCAAACAAGAAACGCCTATCAGAGAGAAAATATAAATAAAATGGAACGTTATAAATCCAATGACCTATGCATGTAGATTACAACTGGGAAAGTCGGTCGTATGACGTCACAAAAATACACAATGACATAATGACGTGAACAAATTCCAGGGGCAGTACTAAATACAAATATTAATGGGGCTGTGCTACTAATAAAACAAGTTTAGGTCATTTCATATTAAGAAGCAAATGAATAAAAATGGCAATTCCATTAAAGCGACATTATTGGAATCAAACAGTATATAGGTGTTTTGACAACTGAAGACATAAATGATTTGATGTACTTGAGTCCAAATGTAGTTTTCATGCAGATTTGTTCATACGACACAATGACACAATTTTATTCAACAGTGAAAAATGCCTATAATGTAGTTTTCATGCTGATTTGTTCATACGACACAATGACACAATTTTATTCAACAGTGAAAAATGCCTATAATATCACTAATGATTCCACATTTTAAGGGAAGAAAGATATAGTGAATCGAAAACCATCAAACACGTGTTTTTAAGTACATAAGCGTCGTATCCTTTTGATAAAAACAAGTTAATTAAATTGAAAAGTTTAATATGAACATTTGTTTTAACATATTTTAATTTGCGGACACGCTTCAAAACATCTCCGTAAAATGATGGATGGGAGATTCCATTATTTAAATGCCATTTTAAAGAAACATTATATTTTGAAATTAAATCACCATACTTAGAGTAAAATCTAGCACATTTATTTCTTAGGTTATGATACAAAAAGCCTTGTTTTAGCAATTTTTTAGTTAATATTAGATTACGATCATTAAAATCTTTAATACACGAACATGCTCTGGCATAACGTAACAACTGCGAAATGTAAATACCATAGGAAGGTCCTTAATGGATGTTGCCATCTAGAAACGGAAAATTCACAATTTCAAAGTTAAAATCGTCCCGTTTGCCGTATAAACTAGTTTTGATCATATTATTATTAATAGTTAAATGTAAGTCTAAATATGCAGCGTCTGTATTGGATATACACGATCTATTTAAGTCTAGTTCTTTTGGGTAGATTTTGTGAATATATTGTTCAAATAATGGATTATCTAAATTAAGTATGTCATCAATGTACCTACTAGTAAGGTTAAAACAATTAATCAAATCTACTTGCTTAGTTTTAGATAATTCTAACATAAATTCGCTTTCATAGCAATATAAAAAAAGGTCAGCTATAAGTGGCGCACAATTAGTACCCATAGGAACGCCAATAATTTGTTTAAATATTTTACCATTAAATTCAACAAACAAGTTATCCAAAAGAAAAGTAAGTGCTGCACAAAAGTCAAGACCAGTCCAAATGATGTAATTATCTAATATCTGATTAGTAAAAAAAGATGTTTTAGTGTTTAAAGCTAGATACAAACGTTGATTTCGTGCATCAAATCATAACATGAAATAGCTCACAGAATGTCATACTCAATTTCATTTTATTCTCTAATATTTCTATAGTCAGGGCTATGACTACTATTGAGATGCATTTGAATTAGTTTTCGAAGATCATGTAAAATTACGACTACACCACGCTCATCGTAAAAGGAATTAATTGCCCCGTCATATATCTCTTTGAAGGCTTGATTTATATATCAACGTGTTGATGTTTTAGTGTTTATAATGTTGTAAAGACATAACATGTATAACTCTTTGGCTGGTGTTTATTAAAAGAATGCTGGTGTTCTTGACATGTACAGTTATAGGTGAGATTTATTTTTAATGGATACTGATTTATTATTGGTAGTACGACCGACTAGATCTTTCTTAAATTTGTCGCAACAGAAGTCAGCAAATTGACCATTACCCACTCGGTAAATGAAAATCTCTACGATGTTCTAATCAGATCCAAATTTCCGGATTAAGTGCAATTCGTGCTTACTTAAGGTAGGCTTTTCAGTAAAAAAATCATTTGTTATATTTTATACAACAAATGAGTAAACAACATAAATTCGTGAGAACATGCGGTCTCCAATATTGGACGAATGCACACCGCGCACATGTTGGCGCCGAAATTTATGAGCATCCATACGACAATCATATTAATGACGATTCCACCAATATTATGCGATGTTGGTTTTGTCTGTTCTCATGACGATTTTTGTTGACAATTGTCAGAGGATAGCCTCAAAGATCTTGTTTTGTTCCCAGGTCCAAAACAACATACGCGATATGTTTAAAGCGAAATTAGCTAATCTCAGATAGTACCCATCTTGTTTCGACATCTATCGCGTATGTTTTGACAGCTTAATAAAATACAAGAGCGTCTGAAGGAATACGGTAATTGATCCGATTTGAATCCGGTCGATTTTGCCCATGTGCTTTGTTGCTTTCGCCTTACGTTTACTCCGTTTAATATACCATTTCAAATTATACAAGAGACAAATATGTTGATACACTTTTAAGTATTGTTTCTGTTATCTATATTGCACAAACAAGCATGGTGCTCTAATCTCTGTATGCCGATAATTATTAAAAATAAATTTTAGTTTCCGATAAAAATGTCTTTCTTATCATGTTCTTTTAATTATACTTCATTAATATGTCTGCATGAACAACCAATCTCGGTATTTTAACATATGTACATTCTTTCTGAACTAAACAGAATTTACCTCGGTAGGCTTAAAATTTGATTAATCGAGCAAGTGTTTATAAGTTATTTATCATTAGTATACCATACACAACATTAAAAGTACATTTGTGACAGGGTTAGTTTAAACCTATTTATTTAAGCTCGATTGCATCGAAAGCCCAATGCTTATATAAACGCTCTCGAGTCCGTTTCCTGGGCCTAGAGCCAGTATTTGGTGTCTTTGGGGGAGATCTTAAGAACGCTCCCGTGGTGAGGATCGAACCCGTGATCTCCCGGTTGCTAGGCGGACACCATATCCGTGGCAGGGTTGAACTTGAAACACTGTTTAATCAGCAACCTATATTTAAATGCAAATACATAATTCAAGGATATATATTACAAGGCATATTGTTCTAGATTTCGCCACGGATATTACGACACTTTATTACAAGCTACGCTTGTGCCAAACTGTTATGTAGTTTATGAAAAAACGTGAATTAATAATATAAAAGCTCGCACATAAGACCGGATGAACGTATTTGAATTTAATGAATATGCCAACACGTGTATAAGTTCTAGTATGTTTTCTAGAAACCTGTAAAATAGTTTTCCTGCAGAAAAAGGATCAATTCTGTCTAATGAAATACATTTGTAAAGAAAGACAATGCGTGTCGCAAAGGTTATTACATTCCATTTGGCGTGACTATATTCGTCCTTTCACATATTTAGATAATTCACTCTAGTCATATGAACAGTTTATTTGAAACTAATAAGATCTATTTCGGCGGCGACTTTTGGCGTTGGCGTGAACTCGTCTAATAATGTGACCCTCTGCAAATTAGATGGAGTCTCAAATAACCGTTCAAGTGGAAAAGCACACAATTTCAGACTAATTATTTTGCAATAATTTACGAGCGTAAACGTCATCATGCATTTCGTCTCAGCAAATATGTTCGTCTGCAATTGATAATACTGAGGGCGTTATATATTCCCCAAAACAGCTGCTCGGCTAGTCTGGCATGACGGGATAAAACAAACAGCGAGATGCATGATACTGAGTTTTAGTTAAAGCTAAAACGTTTTTTCACCAATTGATACAGTATGTTTTGTGGTAAGATTTGAAGGAATGCAATGACACGTTTAAATTACACATGTTGTTTTTAAATGACGACGTATCTGTTTAAGAGCAAATGTATGTGTCTTCGATACATTCACTATTAACAAGTATCTGCTAAAACAAAGCTTGACTGAATGTGATAATACTGACTAAACCTAACATCGACGTGGTCACATGAACAGTTTAATTAGTATGTCTTAACTTATTTTTTTCTCGTGGATCGACATACTTAGTTTTCATAGGAGTATACTAAGTTATAATTCTCTCATCTTTACTGCACAATAACTATCGTATAAACAATGACACAAAGTCCTCACGTGCATGAGTTTGTTGTTTGGTAAATGACATCAATTGAAACCGACTGTAACAGGATGAGAGGTACATTGATGTCACCAATAATGTTTCTTGAAAATCATTGGTTTAACACTAGACAGGATATGCAATTAGTTGACGCTATACAGTATTAAGACGTCCTTAGAGTTTGTTATTTACAGGCTTTCGAAATGCATGACACGACAAAAAGAATGTATTGATACGTCAGTTAGTCAAAGCCACTGCGGGACTGGAGATTAGGAATGTAGAGGAAGGATAATAACGTGAAATCAGATGAAACCGGTTTTCCTTATAACGCACAACGTTTATTAATTGTATCTGAACTTAGATAATGTATAAACAGTAATAAATATTTTAAGTTACCACTATTGTTTTTATTGTTAAGGATTTCTATAATTGCTTTATGTTAAGTTATTCCGTGTGGGCTAATTATCTTAATCGTATATTGTAATGCCATTTGCTTTGCATTTCTTTATCTCCTTAAGATATACACGTTAAGTGTTCTTAGAATGATTAACTTAGGATAATGCTTATTTAAAAATAACACGAGCGTGATTTACGCCGTGTACATAGTAGTTTAAATCAAGTTTTACAGGCACTGCAGGTATGATTGCATTTCCTGTTTTGAATTTTAACAATTCTTCTTGTGACGACATTCATGGCCCAGTTTGATAGATGTTTCAATGAATAATACAATCATTTTTATAGCAAAACCGAATATTCTTTTCTTAGAAATAGCGCAACAGAAGTCAGCAAAGTTAATATCACCATTACTCATTCGGTAAATGGGAGTCTATAAGACTCTAATCGGATCGTTATCCCCGGAATATTGTCCGTTTAGCTGGTGTTTACTTATGCTGCGCTTTGTGTGATACAAACTTCAACAACAACATGAAAAGTAATAGTATCTACAGAACGTACAAGTACATTATTCTGAGAAGTCTTATTAATCATGCACGTTTAATTATTTGAAGATATTATACCATTTTAAGCTAAGACTTACATAAAACGTTCGTAATATTTAAAGTAAAGCATACACTTCATACACACTGTTTTTTGTGTTATTTCGCCTTCGTGAAATAAACGCTTAAAATGTAGAAGACTCAATTTAATATTGCTGTATGTACAGTGTGTTAACGCATTTCGTCGATGGTATCTTACCGTAATAGAAGGTCATACACACATTATTTGGATGTTACTTTGTTTTATTATATGAGTGCTAACAGTTCCTTTACGAAAATACTATGCTCCGAAGAGGGCAAATCAATGATCAACGCTCGCCGCTCTTGAGGGAATACGAAAATAATGTTTCGTTTATTGAATAGGACGAGACTAACAAGCTCATCATAATGCAATAAATAATAGCCGCTGCTGCAGAAGCGATTACTGACACTTCTTGTTCTATATATTTATTCCGATTGATACTCTTAGGGGCGACAGTTTGTGCTTTAATACAGAAAACATAAATTAAGAAATGATTGGTGCATAAGAATAATGTTATCTTATTTATAATAAGAATAAAGTTGAATATAATGTTACTATAAATATAGTATATTTTCAAAAGCATTGAACGACTGAGTACTAATACATACATTAAAAAGGCATACATGATGAAAAAAGGGCTAGACCTTAAGATCTACAACCGTATCAGGGGTCTTAATATTGCGATAAATTTAACATTTTATGTCGGTGTCAGACATATATAAATGAAAATGATGTCATTTGCAAAATATACAGTTGAGAACATAAAACGAAATAAGTATATCAATTGCATTCGGGTGATAAATGCAATACAATAAAAACCAGTAGTAACCAATAATAATAATAATTAAAATACACACGTTGAACATCAAAAGAATAAACGTTGAGAAAAATGACAGTTTGTGCGTTTACAAAGCATTTTTATTACTTTGTTGTGCATTACATCTGCCGATTTAACGTTATCGTAAATATTGCGGGTCTGGCTTGTACCGACAATGAATGCCATAATAAACCATGTTGACATAACAACCGAGTTATTTTTTTCTCCTGAAGTATAGTTTTTAATTACATCTTAGTGTATCTGAGGCTTTAAATAAAACAGTTGAAATTTATTCAACCTTGGCCAATATTCTTAATCTAGAAACCATCAAGCAACACGACATAACATTCCTTAAACATTATATCTCCTCAGTAAGTAATTTATTGGTCAATGACTATCTTTTCAGGAATGTAATTTATAAACCTTTTAAACCAAGGTCGGTTTATTGTTTGTTCATCAAACGTCGCATTCCCTGACCTTTGTGAACTGAATAATTACTTAAATTAAAAATAGTTTTACTTAATATTGCATGTGATATGGAAACGGACTATTCAAAAGTCGTTTTCGCGTAAAGCCACACGCCCTGAAATGAAATACATGACATAGAAAATTTAAGTATAAATATGAGACATATTTTATCTATGCCAATTAGAATATATCTGGTGGTAACAGGGTAGAAATACGTCTCTTTTGCGCTTTAAAACTTATAAATAATCGCGTTTGTTGAAAATGGACGTATACGTCTAGAAATCCTACTTTCGGTTTTAAAAACGTACTGTTTGAAAAATAATAAATTACTTGCTAACTATGCCATAGATTTAATTTAATCTACGTCAATTAAAATATATCTGGTGGTTAAAGGTAGAAATTCGTCTTTTTTGTGCTTTATAACTTAAAAATAATTGCGTTTGTCGAAATGGACGAATACGTATAGAAATCCTACTATCGGTTTTAAAATTAAAACAATAAATAAATTACTTGCTACTAGGCTATAGATATAAGGACAATTCTGCACACTTTCAAATTGCCTCTATATGTATTGATTAACAGGTACTTCATTTCAAGGTGTTTGACTTTAAAGTGGACGATACCATTAAATAAGGTTTACTACTGACATATTACTGAGCGATGCGGACCTCCTTTCTTAAAAAGATTAAAAACGTTTGTCAACATAATGCCAACGTTGAATGAATACATGCAATTGCTCATGCGTTTAATTTAAAACAATACTCAAATAATGATTCATCCGCATACATAAATAAAAAATGAATGAGAGTGAAAGCAACTCACTGATAATAGGTAAAAGTTACAGAGATTGTAATGTTCCAACAATTATGTTATGAGTCAAGGAATCTTGCCTTTTACACCATTGAAATTTCGTTTGTATACACATTGTTGTAAATACTTCGATTATCTGTTTTTTTCACGCACGTACACATTCTAGAGAGACTGTTCCCTATTTAACAAAGATTTGTAAAATGCAACGTTAACTTAGTACCCGCCATGATCGTGATGTCAAATCTTTTAAAGGCAAAACATTTTAATAGCAAAATAAGATACAAAGGCAAACTTATTTTTCTGTTTTAAACATTCTGGATGTAAACGAAACTTTACTCGAAGTATATTGCTTTGTATAAATCTCTTTTAAACATTATCATAGACCAATTTACACTTATAAACAGATGCCAGCATAAATAACTGAAGTAATAATTATTTGTTTACATCAAGTGACGACACACGTGCGATTTTCGACAGCAACATCGCAATATCATAAAACCCGGTTTTCTAAAATCGACTCATACAAAGTATATTGTAAATCAAAAAGTGAATTTAATGATATACTTATACGTCAGAATATTTCTGCGCTGCACTTGTATAATATAAGTAAAAAGCTCAATATATCTACATTTTGAACTTTCAAATAGTATTGTAAGAGATCCTTTTCAACGAAGTTGCTTTGAAATAACTCATCTTTGATAATAATACTTCTTGCCACCGTCCGGGTGCAGGTATATCGTGTTTCTCTGGTAAATACAAACATGAGAGTATTTTTTTTTGTTCGTTTACGTAAAATTTACTTTAAAATAACTCACATTCAAATCAGTGTGTGCATTTTATTAAAAATAATGAACGTTCGAGTTGAAAATTTTGGGCTGGTTGATCGAATGTGGAAATAAAACCGAACTGCCGCCCGTACCGCACATGTTGCACTTTTATTACTCACGCATCACATCAGGCAAAACAAATTGTTCTGCAATTAAATTGTTCAAATCAATTGTTATATTGTGTTAATTGTTAAAAAAGTAGACATGAAGTGCATTAAAGAACTTGAATAGGCACCGTCATGAAAAGGTTAATAAACGATTTCAACTTGCTAGTTTTTTCTTGGTTCATACTATATAATTGTGTCAATCTTTCAAAATTGCAATATGTTATCGGTCATGCCACTTTGCAACCGAAAGATTCTTAGTTCATGCTTATCGACTCGTAATAAACTGTGTGGAAGTTATGGTTTTATATTGTTTGACTTTGAGAACCGGTGTATACATTAGATTCGTTGCTGACAAATTAAGAAAACAATTTACAATATTTGATATGAAGGCACTTATCTTTATATGTCAATAAAGAATAACCGTAACGGCAATAATGCACACTTTTCCGCGGAAACAAATCAGCCATTTAGTTGTATTGTTCATACACGCGTAAATACGACGAATGTATATCTAACAATATGTGCAATTAGTTCTCCAATTTGTACACGTATGTCGTTAATGTAATTGCCATCTGCATAATTGTTAGTTCCTCCTATGTTTAAATATTAATTGTTGGTTTTGACCAATTACAAACACACAACACGTGTGCGCCAATTAATGTTATTTTTATTGCTTGTCAGGGCCATTATGAGATGTGTTTCCTAAATATAGACATCCTAAATATACACGTACGTTTCATTTGCAGTCGAATGTAAAAACAATTGAATTATCTAATACTTATTATTTACACTTGACAATAACAGTTGACTGTATTCTGCAGTCCAAGTAAATTATCTAATCATGGTAACACAACACTGTTTGATCCTGTAAATGGGGATTTCATGGACAAATACACCAATACATCTGATACAAGCAATGCCATTAATCACAGGCACTATGGTGTTCATGCCAACGCAATCGCACAATGTAAACACGCAAACTCAATTAAAACTCTTATGAAACTATTATTAATTCATCATCAATAGTCTAAACAATCATGAAAAGAGTAAAAGATTTCTTCATTTGACTATTGAGATCACATCAATACTTGATTGGTTTTCCATTAGGTTTAAATTAACATCATACAGTGTTGAGTTTAATGATCAGTGGTTCAGTTCTGAGAAATACTTTGTACGTTATTACTCGAGTATTAGCATGTGCAATTACACATCAATCATACTTGTTTTTATTTATTTTACCTTTTTGTCCATAAGATGGTGTTTTAGTATTTAGCTTGTGTAATACCCCGAATGTTCAACCAGATGTTTGTACAAACATTTAATACATACAATCGTGAATTATTCGTTCCGTTCATGTATTGAAGTATTGAAGTATTTATGAATCTAACTAAACAAATACCACCTCGGTCAACCCTTCTATTCGTTCGTTGTTTAAGTATAAATTATAGGAGCGTTCCATTATTCTACTTCTCAAGTGGTGGAAAGATTAATCTAATTCTCTATTTTGTTATTTGCTGCATATTCTCCTTAAAACTTCTAAATTAATATTTTTACCACCACCTATTTAGTTCAAATGTACAAAGCGTGACTTAGTTTTAGTACTAGTGTGATTATGTTTATATGTGTATCTTCTAAACAACAACAAAATCATATTGGTTATTTGCTGATATTTCATTAACAGACAGACGTGTTCTCGTATGTTTTAATGTTTTATAACAAGTAACCCCATAGCCAATCCTTACTACGCTCACACTTGCGTAAAATAATAATAGTAATTCATGGAACGGACATTGACATTTTACAACACATTCAGATCCTATCTAGCATAGCTAATTTGCAATCTACCTTTGCATAAACAATACAAACATTCGTTATAATACATATAACTTGTACCATTTGAATTGTTTGAATTGCAAGTATACGTAAATTATACGTAAATTATGCGTAATTATACATACATTGTAAGTTTTAACGGATAGTGGATCCATATCAGTTTTTATTAAAAAAAGAATAAAACGCAAAGCTAGAATATTTCTAAGTTTTATAAGTGAAGAAAATGTCGATGCTCCATGTAATCAATAAATTAAGAATTATGAATGACAATTTATCAAAGCGGGTCAGTAAAGAAAAAACAATTCGAAAATGAACCGAATTTAATTCTCTAACGACTCATTATCATCCAACGTTTTTATTTGGTAAATGTAATCATTTACTTTCGACGCTTGAAGCAAGGAATACGTAAACAGGAACAGACACTTACCACACTATTTAAACAAGGGTTCTACGTCTTATACTACCATAAAGATCAATTACTTAAGCACGTGAAACGTTGTTTACACCCTGTCATGACTATTGAAGAGCTGACAAAATATATTAACTCATATTCTGATGGGAATGGAAATAAAAGATTGCTGACAGTTGAATGCGAAAGCATTTTTGTCTCAGTTACACAAATGCTCATTGTAAAATTCAAATTTGACGGAATTATTTGCCAATTAACGTTTTTAAATGCTCTGTTTTCATGTGTTTTCTGACTTGTCAAAATCTAAACGATCACAAATATGTTTTTACTAATAGATAAAGTATGTATCACTTTACGTAAAAAATGGCTTTTGAACTGTAAAGTTGTAAATCCTTTAAAATTCTCCTTAAAATACCTTGGTATGAGTATGCATATTTTAGTATTGAACACTTATTTTTCTCGCATAAAGGCTCGCTTACTAACACAATTCCTGGACTCGTTTAATAAAATATGGTATGATATGACAACTCGTGCCAGATCCTATATTTCTAACGTTTTATAGCAAAGTTTTGTGCATGTTACAGCTTGTTTTGCATCTAGACTCGAAATGAAAAACATGTATTTGATTTACCCGTCTCAAGCTTTTTCCAAACAATTCATTAATTAACATTAAATAAGTCAATTGGATTAAACGCAATCCACGCTTTTAACCAATCAGACACAACAACTATCTTGAGTCGAAAATTCGTTAAATATTGTTTTTTTTTCTGAAATAAAAAAGTACATACATATGTCGACCGTTATTGAAATATCCAAACCGTCATTAAATTACCCAATAGACCTTAAATTAACCATGTACTGTAATTTATTGCAGTTATGGACTGTTTCTAATGTCTAAATTTAATACTGAGGGATATTAATTAATTCAGGTTTGGATGTCGATATTGATAATTCACAATTCGAAGTCAAGGTTCGTACCACAGATAGATGATTTAGCGAAGGAGATAATATTTAGTTGGGTTGAATAAATTACAACTTTATGAGACTTTTGTTTAGTTGGAAGTTCATGATCGAAGTTATTTATATATTTACCTGTATAATAATCGGTTCATTGCGGTTAAAATGATCAACTTACAAAAGGTAATAGATGATAAAATAGCGACAGCGATGTACTAGTTTTCCCACAAGTTGCTTCATATGGCTTCATATTTATAACAGTTCAAAGTAAACAACAATTTTGTAACGCACTATCAAATATATAAACAAATACATAATAATAACAGATAACAAAACTTAATAACGTACACATAACTTTATTTTACTTGGTTACACCATTATTGTTTTGTTTGTACAAGTAATGCAATCAACTGAAGCGATATATAACATGATGCCCTTTTCCAGATAATTCGAACATCGTTAAAGATAATCCTCTTCTATATAAAGAACTTTCAAAAGTAAAGGTACTGAATTTATTTGTTTGTATCGGGAACTGATTACTGTGTGTTAAATATATGTTATATAGATGTTTTTTCGGAGTTTAAGAATTAACATTATCAATAATTGTTTCAAATTAAAATGAATCGGGAAATACCAACTGTAATCTAATCGAGTACATAGAAATATATTAAACCCTAGTAAATCATATACACGACCCCAAATACAAATATTCTGTAACAGGAATAAACTTGAAACGATTATTAATCAAAAGTAGTCAAAATATATTTATGTTAAAGGTTCATGCCTATAACTTTCTCCACGAACCATTTAATACTGTTTTTCTCGTAAATGTAATCATTTACTTTCGACGCTTGAAGCAAGGAATACGTTTACAGGAACAGACAGTTACCACATTATTTCGACAAGAGTTCTACGTCTTATTATACCATAAGATCAATTAGTTACGGACACGAAGCGTTGTTTACACCATGTCATGACTTATGACAGTTGGAAAGAGCTGACACAATATATTAAACTCATCTACTGATGGAAATGGAAATAAACGAGTGCAAACAGTTGAATGCGTACGCATTTTTGCCTCAGTTACACACATGTGCAATGTTAATTCAAATTTGATGATTTCCACACAATTCCTTGCCAAAAAACTTAAACTTAAAAAACTTAAAATGCTCGGTTTTCATGTGTTTTCTGACTTGTCAAAATCTTAACAAATACAAATATGATTTTACTTATATATAAAGTATGTATCACTTTACGTAGGAATAGTTTTGAACTGTTAAGTTGTAAATCCTAAATATGTCCCCTAAAAATACCTGTATATGAGATATGCCTATGTAGTATTTAACACTTATTTTTTTCATCATATTTGTACGACATGACTGTATACTAACTTAAACTTTTCATACAGTTGAACACGCTTGATATACTGGATCTTTTGTTGTATTTTTCACAACAATACGTATCTTTGATGTTGCCCTACATATTGTGTCATTGACCTGATGCTAGTGATCAACAGGCTTAGATGAAATTCCACCTCATATATATTAGCAAGACATTTTGTTTTAAAATACCAAAATATATGACTGCAGTACACTCACCAGGTCATTTGATGTAGGTATTGTACACAGACTCTATGAAATACATGCACTTGTTACATAAGTACATATCATACTGAAATTATAGTATTAATAATAATTGATAATCCATACAATCGGTCTTTTTTTCTAAAACAAACTCGAAAGCGGGGGAAATATGAATTCACCAAGTATATCTGTTGTAGTTTTGCAATCAAAAAGTGTAACAGACATGCGCATATAAAAGCGAACAAAAACAATATTAAATTTATATTAGCAAAGATTGTTGCGAAAAATTGGGGTATGTATCCTTGTGTTATTGCTATGAATCTGCACTCACACGTTATGATTATTCGTTGCTCCTTGAAAATCGTTTATTATATGAAATCCGTTTTAATATTTTTAGAAACTTGAACAATTAGAAAGTCAAGCAAAGTAAGGAATACCAACATTCATGTATGATGTGACATAACTTGTCATGACACACCACATTTTATAAAACGAGTTATAGAATTTTAATGACAAACGACTCTCTTACGATCTTAATAACATTTATTAGACAAGCTAAAACAATGATGTTTTGAAATAACAAATCGGGCCAGATCGTTGTTATCAAATGCTTTGAAATTAGGCAGGCCGATCAATATAAACGTAAACGTCAGAATAAACCGGAGAGAAGCTTAAAAATAACCGACGACACTTGACCACGCAACATCATTTCAATAGTATAATGTACGTTGTTGGTAAGTCAAACATAGAGTAGCCATTGACTCAGCAATATAGCCTAATTTCAAGGTTGACCATATATGTCATGAGTGTATGAAGTGGAAAAGGCTTATCATGTAACGTGATCAAATTTATAACAACTATATATCAGTGGACACAACTCGTGTTTGCCCTGTGTTTTTTCTGTATAATACTGGCTATTTTAATATGCGTTATATGGTAAAGTATTTATTGTTGCTTGAACTTTATATTGAACAATGCTTCTACTATAACGATATCAATAACGTGGCTTAGAATGTTTGCATAGGCAAGTCTAATCAGCATTCCACTTGGCTCATGTACATACCTCTTCGACTATAAAAAAGCAACTCTATCTTTCAACATGCTTTTATTGAAGATACAATTCAGTCGTTCTACTTTACCACGTTATATTCCCATTTCAAGCATGTGTAAGCGTGGACACCCAATGTGGTATTTTAAAATAAAAAAGGCAAAATATAATACTGACACAAAGTATTGTGTCATTTCCTTCCTGGTATCTACAATGTCGGCAGTTATGCATACAATAATGATGAAATTGATCTTTTTGCTGTACGTTCAGCACGTGCATAGCTGTTGGAAACACCATGGGATTTTGTATAAATTATTGCAAAAAGTAACTTTCAAATGGACATATTACTGACCAAACAGTATCGCGAATTAAAATACGCGTATATGATATGCCAGTTTGGAGATTATATAAGCCAGTTCTTCATTCAATGAAATGAGTTTTTTTCCGGATGAGAAATATATTTTCAGTCAATCAATTTCGCCGTCACGTCCGTTGCGAAGAGTAAGCTATGTTACACATAAGGAAATTAATAAAGTGTTTTGTCAGAACCTTTGTTGCAGCTATACGAAGCTCGAAATGTGACCACACTATGTCAAACATAGAATATGCACACAAGTATAGTAAATCGCATTTCAAATGAATTAAGAAAAGTGAAAACGGAACTTATTTGCGGAAAATATTGAAACAATAAGAAGCATGCATGATTCTCTGCGAGCATGTGGAACATATATTGTATGCTTAATTCTATAACCAACTAATAAGACTTATAGCGCTGTGCTTATTTTACAGGATGAACGCAAGCGCAATTGTAAATGTTATATTTTGATATTATACACTTCATATTTGATTTACTTTATATTTAAATAAACCACGAGATAGGTATTAATGAGTAATGGGCTATACTTGCTTTACACCAGTTCTCATAACACTACAGAACTGAACCTTGCGAGCTTCGTTTTGGATTTGATAACGTTTTGTGTCGTGACAATCGCTAAAATTGTGTATGTGAAACTCATAAACTGCTTGAAGACGACAATTGTTGTTCATGAAGACGTTTGTTTCGTGCTTCATAAACAAATCGCATGTGTCTGTAATTAACAGCAATCGTTTTGTATGTGTATTTGTTTTCCTGCAATATATGTCTATGTACATTTAGTACTGTCAAAGTTGACATATTAGACACAGTATATGGGATAATAAATCTTAATGGACGATACAATTAAATGCTTTAGATGCAAGCTTATATACATTTTTAAAACAATACAATCAAATCAACTGGCATGTCGACCACATCAATGTATATGACAATTCATTTAATGGCGAAAAATATTTGACTGACGATTATAGAATTGTGTAATGTACGAACTTCTCTTGTAACTGTAGAACATTCTAATTTCAAATTCCATTCCACAATTTTTAACATACAAACCGAAATGGCTGAACTATTTTATGAATTATAATTTCCTTTCTAAAATGCATTTCGACTTGTTGCTTTATACTATTATATTGTTTTTCTAACGTTTGATAGCAAAGTTTTTATTTATGTTACAGCTTGTTTTTTATCTGGACTCGAAATGAAACGTATGTCTATGATGAACCCGTCTCAAGCTTTTCCAAACAATTCATTTCTAAGCATTAAACACTTCAATTGGAATAAACGCCTTTCGCGCTTTTTTCCAATCAGACAAAACAACTCTCTGGAGTCGAAAATTCGTTAAAAAATATTTCTGAAATAAAATAGTACAGACATATGTCGACCGTTATCGCAATATCCAAACCGTCATTATATGACCCAATAGGCTTTAAATACCCTGTACTGTAAATTATTGCAGATTTGGACGGTTTCTAATGTCCAGATATAATACTGTGGGATATTGTTTAATTCAGGTTTGGATGTCGATATTGATAATGCACGATTCTGAGTCAAGGTTCGTAACATAGGAAGATATTTTCACGACGAAGATTATATTCAGTCTGGTTAAATACATTACAACTTATTGGGAAAACTATCTTAATACGACTTTTGTTTAGTTGGTACTTCATGCTCGAAGTTAGTTGTATATTTACCGGTATAATAATTGTTTAATTGCGGTTAAAATGATCAACTAACAAAAGGTAATAGATGATAAAAAAGCGACAACGATGTACTAGTTTTCCCACAAGTTGCTTCATATGGCTTCATATTTATAACAGTTCAAAGTAAACAACAATTTTGTAACGCACTATCAAATATAGCGCATACTATTGTTTCATCCTACGTGAAATTAAATGAACAGCTGTCGATTTCTGATAATTAAACACGTATCACATACATACAATGATAGTATTACCTTTCACGGGATTCAGTGTATACTTTAGTTTCATTGTGGTTTTGGAAATGCTGTTTAGTTGAAGTTTACTGTTTCAACATGTGACGGAATCTAAATTAATGTGTATGCACTTACACACATCCACGTCGATCGACAAGTTCAACAAAGAGTTGATTTTGCATTGTCACAATAGCACTTATCCAGTGTTTATACTGTTTATATGTACACTTGAAATAATGAAATCGTATACCTTAGTAAAATTAATTAAAAACTCGCACGTGTGCATGCACAACAGAATAATATGACTAATCATACCATTAAATATAAACACGTAGGCAAACTACACAAAAGTAATTATTGATTTGTGCATTTATAAACTTTGTATCGTCTTCAGCTCTGTTCAAGGATGTCAAGTATATTTAAATGGATGATACGTGTGTGAATGTTAAATACTCAGATTATTTAAAAAGTAACTGTTTTACAAACATGAACTATGATGGGAAAAATACTACTTAGTACGTAATATGTGCACATACATACCTTTTATTCATGCTTGAACAAAAGCACAGCGATTGGAGAAAACGATACAGACGGCAGTTTAAAACGATATAACGGTATGTGCATTATTGGTAGATGATACGTTTGTTTTAAAATTAAAATATTGAACAATTACAAAGCGAAGTATACGTTTAAAATAAGCTGACATCTCTAACACATTGAGAAATTTATATTATTTTGTATAAAACAAACGTTTGGTGTCTTGAATACACGTTTCTATGAATTATTTGTTTCAAAACAATGTGATTGAATATTAAAGAAACTTTGTCTTACAACGCACCATACAATACATGCGATAAATAATTCACACATCGGAAATAAAACATATGTTTTCGACCTGTAATATGACAAATTTGCATTAACTAATACAAATGCTCAGCGGATGAAACATAAAGTTAATTGGATCAATATCTGTGATTTGATGAATGGTATTAAAGTGTAATTTTAAAAACATTTTAATTCTTTCGGTTATAACATAAATCAGGAAATTATCAATTCATCTGTATTCGATGCTGGGAAATATATATTTGATCAATTGAATTTGTGTGTTTTTTTCAACGCGTCAAGTTATCATACTTCCAAGTGAATGCAGGTGAAACACATAACAGCTCTCATTTTCTGCTAATACACGAAGAGAAACAAAACTCCGGTATGGCGTTAACCATTAAGCTGTTAACGATATTCTTATAATAAAATATCGTTTGTCATTTATGTTTCATATGTCTTCCAAAACAATTTGACCGTATTTTGTTCTCTTTTATTCGTTTTTATTCAGTTTGTTGCAAACAAACGATTGAATATGTGTTCTATAACACTGCTTAATGGTAAACTAGGTCTGTATAGCTCAATAATTCAAAGATAGCAAAACCCGACGGGAACATTTTTATCAGGCCATTATCTACATTCATGATAACTGATTTCGACCGTTATCTTCACTAAAGATGTGATCATTAAACTTCACGCATTTTAACTTATCTGTGAAGATGATTTATATAATATACATGAAAAAGGCTTGGTTTTGGAAACATCTAACATCTTTTAATTACTTAATATAAACATTCATCCAACAGCTTTAAACGGAGTTTTATTTTTTTCTATTACTGTGATAATCTTACAATATAAAGAAGTACAACTCCAGCTGCTACAGCAGTATTGCATTCTTATTATACACAATTTCGCGGTCCTTTATTTATGGCAAGTGACAAATTTCTTAAACATTACGGCACAATACGAAAGAACAAACACAACAAGTTGAATAAAGCTGGGATCACCGCATTGGAACGGCCAATGTAAAGCCCCGGGGGTTTAAACCGGTTTTAGAGCGCTCAACTTCACGCTTGGTCCAGCAATATTAATTGTACATGTTAGTTTTATTATAAAATAAAACACCACGTGTTTTCATTAAGCTTTAGCGTACGTATCATAAGTTGTTACATATTGCACACATTGTATCAGCTATCTTCACATGCTGTGTTTGTTTAGAGCTTTCTTCATACAAAAGACAATTCATTATTCATGTCATGCGTGTTTTGTGTACATCATCCGTTTATTTAAGCATATTCTGTGAAACTTAAAGTAATTTATGGCCAAACGTATTTATTGCTGACGTACATATTTTGCGTTTATTTATAGACCTTATCAAATCTGAATCTTAAGATATTCTCATAGTTCATTGCATCAAAAACCGCCTTTACTACGACAACAGTATATTTACAGGGGTTTGTGCTCTGCAAAATCTTAAGTTAACATGCATTTCTGACGGTAAAAGGGTCCAGTAGTTTATAGTCACGAAGGCTTTTTATAAACGTTAAAAGTTCATTCTGAATAGTTATGCCAATTTATAAGAACTGCATGATACAACAATTTTATGTAACAATAAATTGACACAAACACTTTTATGCCGCACATTTACCAATAGTTGATATAATTTTTAAATTGAACGCTTTTTGTACTACATCATTATTTACTGTGGACTTAGAATTGCATACAACGAGCATTTATACGAGCGTTTTAACCAGAGACATTTGCATGGGCGGTAACTTAACCGTACTCAATTATAATGGATCGCTGTTTTTAACTGAATTGATTAAAAAATCGATTGTTCATTCTTCATAATAGAAAGACAAGGGGCTATTTTCAAAAACATCTCTACCGATAATGTTTATGAAGTTTTTTTCTTTACTCCCAAATCATGATGAATAGTTTAACACAAGACAAAACCAATTTAACTGTATGGGAGAATTTGTATTCAATATCTTCAGGATTTAAAATATTATTGCTCGTAGATATCCTCTTACTTTACTTGTGATGTTCTACTGCATAATCTTATGTTTATTACGGTTGAAGACGATACTATTATTTATTAAATACTAAACATATTCTGCTTCTGATCAAGGTTGAATTGTTAAAATAAGTGAACTGTTGTATCGCTCTTTGAATGACATTCGCAAATAAACCTCAAAATGAAGAGCTTTCTAATGTTTTTTTATATTTTTTTATATCTGGCTTATTGAACATTTACACTCAAATCTATCAATTTTGTCTCACGGTATTCAACAGAAATACAGCTTTGACGTTAGTGCAACACTTAAATTGATCGCAGTTTAAGGAGAAAATACGTTTGTAAGTTATAGTTTTCAATTAGGATAGAATTACCAAAAGCATTGAGTGCGGCAATTTATATCGTATAATTCGTTGTAATTCGGTCGTCCCAAGTGAACGCCGCTGATTGAAGTAAATGGATGTTACGGTTGTCTAAACAACTTTCTCTCCAGAGTAATAGAAGACAGTCTGTTAGCCTAAGACACTTGGTGCTTGTTTTAATGAAACATGATTCTGTGTCTATATTGAACACGAGTGCTATATATATTTCAAACAGAGTTTCGTCAGTATAGCGTTCTTATGCTATTTAAGTTTGTGCAACAAGTGTGCATTTGATTTATGTCAAAATTAACCTGTTGTTGATAGCGTGAGAAATGTAAAGATGCATATGATAAAACAACAGCCAAAACGCCAGGAGCAATATAAAACAGTTAAACACTTCTGTGTTTTATGCTTGAAAGGTAATAAGCAATGTTCATTTGAAACGCAGAGACTATGTATAAATGCTCAGTTTTAAATTCCAGATATGAAGTTATTTGATTAAGTCCTGGATTCTTCGAAAAGATGCGAGCAAGCAGTAATATATGGAGAAATTTAAGTTATTTTGTATGCTAAGACCAAGTGATATATTTCATAGAGCACGCTAAATTACCGAGTCCAAGACAGATATAACTGTATATTAGAGGCCCAAACTAATACATGATAATAACAGATAACAAAACGTAATAAAATATACACATAACGTTATGTTCCTTGGTTACACCATTATTGTTTTGTTTGTATAAGTAATCAACTAAAATGATATATACCGTAACATGATACCCTTTTCCAGATAATTCGAACATTGTTTAAGCTAATACTCTTCTTTATAAAGGACTTTAAAAGTAATGATACTGAATGTATGTGTTTGTATGGGGAACTGATAACTGAGTGTTAAATATATGTTATATAGAGATTATTTCAGAATTTAAGAATACAAATTATCAATAATTGTTTTAAATGAAAATTAATCGGGCAATAACATCTGTAATCTAATCGAGAACCTGCGTTTACGTTAGAAGATCATATACAACACATCAAATAAAATATTATATAACAGGGTTAAATTTGAAACGATTATGAATTAATAGTAGTCAAAATTATAATTATGTTAAAGGTTCATGTCAATAACATTCATCACGAACCATTTAATATTGTTCTAGCGCCCATTGTGCTATATGTGTGATGTTGTTTATTACTTAAACCTTCAATAATACTACATTAATTCATACATAGCAACATAATACGTCATAGCTAAATATGTACTTGTATGTGTATAAGTCAAAGTCGCATAACATTAAAAGCACTTAAATTGCGTTACTAACATTTTTTTTTTCTATCGATTTGGTTACATATTAAGTAGCCTGTCTATATTTATCGATGTGTTTTCGATGACGCATACGAAAGGTGCATAACAGTTAAACGAAATATTCCAGCTCACGCACAAAAGCTTAAGAGCTGGACTTGTTAAGTGCTGCAATTTCTCGCGTTTTAGGGTTGTCAAACGCTCACTAAATTTATTGGATGTTACTGTTTTCGTAGCGATATACCTTCAAAAGTAATGGTACAATATGTTAGCCATAGATACTTTATGGCGCGTTTTCCTGGGAAACATGACGTTTAGTCTTCGTTAAGAACATATACGCCATTTCCAACTAATACATGTTGTGCATCAACAATAAAGCATACAAATGTGAGCAGTAACAATTTGCGTAAATTTGCGTAAAAAAGAAGGAATACTTCCGCATTCTGAGTTTGTGTATGTACGTTATACATGGTCACGAAGAGTCCACAACGTGGCGTGCGTCAATAACCCCGTTTACGCCATGGGAAGAAGGACACGGTATTTACTAGTATAATAAAGTTATTTTCTCTGTAACAAATAGACAGTTTTAAATCTATGGATTCACGTATTATAGTGTTTGTCAGCGCCATGCATATAGACATCTTCTCTGTTTGACTCGTTTTTAAATGACAATTTTACGAAGTGGTTCTCTTTTCCAAATTAATTTTTGAAGTAAAAGATGCTTACTCCGAACTATACTTGCATGTACATTTTTGTTTATAGATTTTTAGGACATATAGAAAACATAATACAAAGAATAATGTTGTGCTCCATGGTCGATCCAAATGTGCCGGTTTTCTATTACTGTATACATTTTTGGATCGATCGAAAGAATGTCATGTCAGATAAATTATTTACAAAGGCGTGCAATTTGCATTAATAAGTGAATGTAATGTTATCTTGCGTCCGTTTTGTTTGTATATCGCCGTGTGTGGAGCATTGGTATATCCTCTACTTAGTACTGTTTACTAATGTATTGCATTACCATGTGTCCTGTTGAGCGGTGTATAAGGATTTATTTTTATGATAATATTTTTGTTTTATTTGCGCTTGTCGTACACGAACACTATTTATCGTACTCATTTATACGTTTCATTGACTTATTATAACATGGATGCGTGTCTTAAGTTGAGAACGACGTTTTTTCAAATATGTTCATCATTATTATAATCATGATTACTTTGCTTGCATTGACATTATGTATGTCGTGATGCTATGGTCACGTTTAGTTGACAATAACGGTTAGCATTGTGTTGATTGATAACGAATACATTATGTTTTTATAATTTATACTTGACTAAATATCGTGTATTTACAAGAAGAATAATGACGGCTTTGCATATTCTTAATGAAAGATCATATAAGCAGGTATAAATCTTGTCATCACAAAATATACATCGCCTATAATTTGCTCAGAACGATACCCTTTACATTAAATTTACTTGAACACAATTGGGTATGGTTCAGGATATGTTACGAAAATTATAGGAGTATTTCATAGATGTTACCATGTTACGTGACAGACAGACAGACATACAGCTAGATTTTTTATTCAAGACTTATACAAAGTACATCGTCTATATATATATATATATATATATATACAATCGCACATATACATTGTCGCGTGATTTTATACAAAAATTAAATAAGCAGATAAACATATGTTAGATACAAAAAAACACAGAGAGCAAAACTCGTGGGTTTTAAAATAAGATTGTAACAAATGCAGTTGGTAATATATAACAAAC
This sequence comes from Dreissena polymorpha, assembly GCF_020536995.1. NCBI lineage: Eukaryota > Metazoa > Mollusca > Bivalvia > Myida > Dreissenidae > Dreissena > Dreissena polymorpha. The sequence goes on along the minus strand of NC_068364.1, from coordinate 55,217,292 downwards.
ATTATAAGTATACAGGAGATGAATTTATTATGTACATTGCTCAATAAACAATTGTATGCAGCTATATTATAGCTATCCTTCATTGACTCATCATGGACTTGCATGAATTAATACAGTTAATATCAGTAAGATGTATAAACTAGTTGCATTGATTTCTCTTAAAATGAAACAGCAAAATAATTCTACATTGAAGTGTACAGAGTGTTATTTTAATCGTGAAGCACGTTGGCAAGCAAATCCTAAAAAAAACAATTTTAACGACTTATGCGTATGCAATATTGTATGTGCATCATGTTAATGATATAGAAACATTGTGCTTGACCGCTCATATCCTAGCCATTTCCATTTACAATTTTGAACGGGTTTTTCATCGAAACATCCCAGTCTTTGTGTAATTAAGCTACTTCGATGCAATTCCTAAATTTCTAATTAAGTTTAAAGGTGCATGCATTTTTATGCTGATTATTTAAGTCAAAAATTAAATAGAAACATTTACTAGCAACTCGTGACTGTTATTTACAACAGTTATGCGTATTACTTGATGGATGCAAAAGAAGGATTAATTACTCAGTAAAACTATGTGCTACAATGTTCAATGTAAACATATTTTAAATGATACCAGAAATTTTTGGTGAACATTAACTAATAATGTTCGTCAAAGTTGCATGTATTTTGTGCCATAGGAATGTACATCGATGCTCACATAAACATAAATTACATATGGGTCGTGCGCTTTGAAAAGGTGGTTTAATGTATGTGCGTATTGTCATCCCAGATTAGCCTGTGTATACCGCACAGGCTAATCAGGGACACCATTTTCTGCTTGTATGGTATTTTTCGTTTAAAGACAGTCTCTTCTTTTAAAAAACGAGTTTAGGTAAAAATAGTCGTTCCTGATATGCCTGTGCGGACTACACAGGCTAATCTAGGATCACACTTTACGTACATGCATGAAACCCCCTTAGTAATTTAGTATTTCCTCCTACTACTCCATCGATTAAATACTTGACATTGCTCAGATTAACACAACTATGATTCTTCAGAGAACAAGTACGCTGGTAAATGAGAATGTGAAATTGGCGAGCGTTCTTCAATTCCTTATGTTTTAATAAATACATATGAAACACGACCGCTATTAATATTGAAGATAGCGCAATCGGTAATACTGTTAATTCGTATTTTATTAGAAACATACCAGGCAGTATGTTGCGTTTAGTCTCACATAACAACGGGATGATGTGACGTTAAGCTATCAATTACAGGTAAACATTTATAAATATATGAATATGCATGCTACTTATCGAAAATATTCGAGTTGAAACGATTGACATGCAAATATAAAAATTAATGAACAATTAACGTAACAGGAGTTTCCGACTTGTGTTTAGTTTTATTATATTTTTAAATATTTTTGTTATACGAACACATATTTCCATATTCCGAAATTAATGAATTACCTTAGTATTCGTGTATTAAATGGGCTCATATTTTCAGCTGTACTACCATATCAAGCATTCACACATGTCAAGCATTCTACAATTGACATGTAATATTCAAAACTCGTGGGTATTACGTGTTTTGTGTTCAAATAATTGTTCTATTCTTTAAATACGAACACGGAAGTGTGTATGCTCCTATTTAAAAAAGCTGTTTGCTATGTGTTTTAAGATGAGTAGACATGTAAGATTTTGAAATGACTGGCTGTATACACAATTGTTCAGGGAAATTGCATATCACTTAAGGATCACGGACTTTTTGTTTTCCCTGGCATGGATTTGTCATTAAAACTTTTTAAAACGCCTAACACTCGATTATCAAACCTATACCAACGTTTGTAATGTTTCGGACACATCAATAAGAACAGCATAAATGAGTCGTGTTATGAGAAAACTGTGCATATTGCATGTGCGAAAAGTGTCGTCCCAGATAAGCCTGTGCAGTCCGCACAGGCTAATCTGGGACGAAACTTTCCGCCTAAATTGGATTTTCAATAATAAGAGACTTCATTTAAACGAAAAATGTCATAAGCGGAAAATGTTGTGCCTGATTAACATGTGCACATGCATTAAGCCCAGTTTTCTCAAAAGTACTACACAATGATTGCTTTTTTACAAATACACGAGTGCGAAATTCGACAATCAATTTATTTCTTCTTGCTTTAAATAAAATGTACAGTTTTGGATTTTCAATAAATTTAAAATACTTACAAATATTAAACAAATTTACATACCTTTCAAACAACCTTGCAGAACGCGTTTAACCTCTTTCATGTCTATTAGGTATATTTCGTGTTGTTTGGCTAATAGATCAAAATACTAAGCACGAAACAATTTTTTTCTAATTATGTTTGCTTATTAAAAAATTGACTTTCATGGGAACCTTTATTTGTTTCCCCCCACCCCCCTTAATTCCAGACGGAAACAAAGAAGTCACCTCAGGTGTTTGTGTTGAAGTGCTATCTGGACGGAAAGACAAGCGTTAGGCCTTCAAATATAATATGTCGGTATGCTTCGACCAAATTGTTTGATACATGTGCTAAAGATGTTTGTGTGTATATAGTAGTTTTATTCAGTTTGTGCGTTGTTGAGCGACTCAGAAGGTATTAAAGAATCTCAATTTTAAAGCAAGGTTTTGTTCACGACAAAAAAGCTTCTTTGTCAAGGATATTTGAATCCTGTAAATTGCTGAATACATCTACAACTGATTGTAACATAGGGTTAACATAGAAAAGTATGTATACAAAGTATTGATCACAACCAATGTATCATTGTGTTTGTATAATAAGTTATTGTTAAAAAGAGCATAAACGAGTTTGAATTGTAGTATATCATCATCAATTTTGTTTGTTCTGTAAATCAGCTATATAAAGATAACATGTTCATTATTAGAAGGTCCTTTTTTATGCTCATACGACCATGGACGCAATTTTTTTAGCATTAATACCAGCCAACGTGTTTGTATCGGTCTAGACATGCTAGTTATTTATTTCATTGAAACAAGAACAACCTAGGTTGCATGGTGCCACAAAAACACTATATTCAACATCAGGCATTTAAACGTTTCTCCAGATACATATTTGCAAATAAGCTGTTGCTAGTTTACTCACCTATGGCTTGATTGCACATTGTAAAATGTACTTGAAATCCATGACTCTTGAAAGTGTGTGAATTTGAAAATATATTTATTAAAGCAGTATATATGTACTGAAATTTAGCCAATTAAGCGGCAAGACCTCCAGTCAATCCGAGATTGATGATATATTTTAAGCATTGTTTTCATATATATATCTTTTGAAACAAACATTTATTATAAGTGGATGTTAATAAATAAATAAAACAATAGGTTAATTCATAAGTATTTGCCTCTTAAAGTTTTATTTCACGGGTCAACTGTTTATTTTTCGCGGTGACGCCAGACATTTATATTCCAGTTTGTATTCTAGGGCCGGAAACATAAATTAATCCTGCATCGCTGTTTAATTTTACACCACGTGCAATCAACCGAAGAAGTACTTTGCAGTCTGTTCCTGATTTATGTACACTTTGTTATTCTTGTTATTCTGTTCTTGTTTTTGAACATCGCATACAGAAACAGTTATCATGTACGTATATTGGTTTATGCTTGACAAAGAGTGATAACAGATTACTTTTGATCATAACATAATTCACTAAGTTTTAATCTAAACGGCAAAAAAACAACACAAATTTATTGTAGGTTATAGCATAGGGTAGTCACAACGACAAAGCAATAAAACACAACGAGAGTATTATTCGGTGGTCGTCAATATCACCAAGTATGCCGGTGTTATTTACATTAATCAGAATTTATGACGATTGCAACACGATGAAGCAAGCTGACTCGTTATTTTGTGACAGCAACACGTAGATTTACGACCATAAGTTATGAAAACTGCTCTCTAAAGTTATTCATTCATTGCGTTTTACCTTGTATTATTAAATATGTTTTGGGGATATCACGCTAGCCGATAGTTCAAACAGTATATTTCAGTCAATGGTATTGGGCCATTGCGTTTCACTCTAAAGTCGACACCTCGAGTATGATCGCGACATTTCTCTAAATATTTGTTTATTCTTCCGTGATCAACCAAATAAAAAAATATTCCTTTGTCTACAAAGTACCTGATCTCGTCTAGTATAAAGGCCAATCGAACCCATTCAATGTGTGGCTATTTCCTTTGTTATATGTGTGTCTGCAACATTGAACAATGAATGTTTTTGGAACATGTATTTAAGTACTGTGCATTTGTTAAAATCTGCCCACGTTATAAGGATGCCCTTATTAAGGCGAATATCATATAATAAGTAAGATGGCATCCCTTTATTATTCTAATTGGCAAAATATTACATTTTTATTTTTCAATTGATACTAGGCTTGCAATGTCCGATATAGGGAAAACTGCCATGAAAGTTAATTGCTTCATAATGGGACCCTATGTAAATTAGATGTAGTCTCAAATAACCGTTAAAGTGGAAAGCACACAATTTCAGACTAGCAGTTATCTTTCAACAATTTAAGAGCGTAAAGTCATTCGTAAATTCCTCTCAGAAAATATGTTCGTCTGTAATTGATAATACTGAGGGCGTTATATATTCCCCTAAACAGCTGCTCGGCAAGTCTGACAAGTAGGGATAATAAAAACAGCGAGATGCTTGATTCGGAATTGTTTTTAAAGGTTACACTTTTTCACCAATTGATACAGTATGTATTAGGGCATGATTTGAAAGAATACAATAAAACGTTTGAATTGCTCATGTTGTTTTAAAATGACGGCATATCTGTATAAGAATCAAGATATGTGTCTGCGATACATTACCATTTACGAGGATCTGCTTATCAAAGCTTGACTGAATGGGAAATTTCTGAATGTGATATGTATGTATGTACTTGTATTTCTTTTGACCTTGCAGTTAAGAATAACCCATGAAAGTGCAAGCGTTTATTTTCAATGGGGTCCTTCTGGTTTTTGCTGAAGAGACAGCCAACAGAAGAGACCGTATTGAAATACAAGGACTCCTGGTGCGATTTCCTAGCTCTTTCCGAATAGATCCCTTGGTTCTTTTATGTGCTCAGTGTATAACACCGACACACGCGAGAATTACCTGGGTTTCATACCAGTACATATATAGTTAGGTGGGAAACACTTGAAACATTTCTTCAATTTCCAGTGCCCCGGCCAGGAATTGAACCGGTAACCTCTGGAATGGTAGACCAGAGTGTTACCACTCGACTACCGTACCACCCATAGTACTGACTCAACCTTACATCGACGTGGTCACATGAAATGTTTAATTAGTATGTCTTAACTTCATTTATCTCGTTGATAGACATAACTTAGTTTGCATAGGAATATACTAAGTTCTAAGTTTCTCATCTTTACAGCACAATAACGATCGTATAGACAATTGCACAAAGTCGTTACGTGTATGAGTTGGTTGTATGGTAAAGGACATCAATTGACACCGACTGTAACACGATGAGAGGTACATTGTTGCCACCAATAATGTTTCGAGAAAATCATTTGCGTAACACTTGACAGGAAATGCAATTAGTTGACGCTATACAGTATTAAGAAGTCCTATGAGTTTGTTATTTACCGGCTTATTGAAAACTGAGACGAAACTAAGTTTGTATTAATACTATACGTGGTTATGTAAGAACCATTACGGGGCTGGGGATCAGAAATAAAGCAGAATGATAATTGCTTGAAATCAGATGAAACCATTTTTCCTTTGAACAAAAAACGTTTTATTATGTGTATCTGAAATCAAACCATGTTTATCATGTTGGTAAAATTCAAAAAACTGGCGCATGTTGAAAAGGCACTATTGATAATATATAAGGCAGCCGCATTAAAAGTACATGTGTATGCATATGTGCTCACAAACACTTACTATTGGCCTCTATAAGCAAAGAAATTGCAACAAAATTGCTGAAAATTAGGTTTTTTGTCACTAAAAAGAATTATAAAGTTGCTGCTCACAAAAGGTTTCCTATTCGGCTCCAGATGGTTGTCATGTTTTCCCAACATGGTCATTAAAAACGCAGATTTCTCCACAAAAAATAGTTGACCGAAAAAACCCTTTTGAGAGATTATGGCAGACATGTGTAAGTTTGTATAAATCCGTTGATTATTGTAGTGGCTTGCAAATTAAAGCGGTGTTTCTCCCCTAAATGCCTGAACATGGCCCATTTCGCCCGATCTTCCACTTCAGGGAGCCACATTTCGCTCATTTTAAAAAAAATATTGTCATGATTTTTTCTACATGTAGGCCAGTACCTTTGTTATCAATGTTAATACACATTTGTTTGAAATTTTACTTTGAAAGTTTTAATTTTTTCGAATTTACCTACCCTATGTAAGTTCACGCTAACATATACAAAGCTGCTCGGATGGTATTATGCTGCTCACAGGGTTTCGGGTTTCCTGGGGTGAAGAAGGCAAGTCAATGATCTACACTCGCCATTCTTGAGGGATTACGAATATAATGCTTCGTTAATTGAATGGGACGAGACTGACAAGCGCACCATAATTCAATAAATAATAGCCGCTGCTGCTGCTGATGCGATAACTGACACTTCTCGTTCTGGGTATTTCTTTAAATGTGATACTCGAAGGGGCGACAATGTGTTTTCTTAATAAAGAAAACACTAAGTATCAATAGGTGGTGCGTTTACCGCGCATATTAATTTCTTTGTTGTGCCTTTACGTCTGCCGATGTAAAGTTATCGTAAATATTGCAGGTCTTGCTTGTACCGACCACGAATACCATAATAAACAATATTTACATAATAACAGACTTAATTTGTTTATCGGAAGTATAGTTTTTAATTATATCTTAGTGTAGCTTAGAAGAAAACAATTGAAAAGTATTCAACTTTAGTCAATAAAATAAATGAAGAAACCATCAAGCAAAACAACAGAACATTTCTTAATCTCTGCATCTCATCAGTTGTGAATTGATCGGCCAAGTATTATATTTTCTGTACGGTTTTAACCTGTTTAACCAATGGGGATGTATTGCTTCTTTATCAAACGTCGCATTCCTGATATTTGTGTATTGCATATTTGCTTAACCGAAAAGTAGTTTTACTTCATAATTCATGTGATCTTGATACTGACTATTATATAGTCCTTTTCGCGTAAAGTACACGATGCCATTACATAATGTATACTGCTGAAACATTACTGAGCGATGCGGACTTCCTTTCTTAAAAATCTTTAAACATATGTCAACATAATCACAACGTTCAATGGATAAAATGTAATTGATCATTGGAAATGCGTTTTATCTTTTAAATGTCGAAATAATGTACCATCAGAATACATGTATTAAGAATAAATGAGAGTGAAAACAACTCCCTAGATACATGTATACTATAATACAGATTCCAGAAACAGACAGTGCAATATACCAACAATTCAGTTCTGAGTTACAACGAATCTTGCCGTTAAGCCATTATAAATTGTGTTTGTATAGAAATCGCTGTACATACTTTGGATATCTTATTTACGCCCGTACTGATTATCGGAAGAGAATCTTGTCTCTTTCACAAAGATTTGTAAAATGCAAAATTGATGTAATACCCGCTTTAATCTACGTGCAAATCTTTTAAGGGTAACACTGTTTAATAGCCCAATAATGTTTTGTACAAATCTTTTTAAATAACATGACTAGAGATGCATTCAATGTTTAAAATGGATGCCAGCATAAAATGCTAACGTAATATTTATTTGTTCAAATCACATGACGACAAACGACATCATCGCAGATTCGTAATATTATTAAGCCCGGTTTTCTAAAATCGACTCATACACAGTAGAATTTAAATCAATAAGCGTAATAAATGATAAGCTTACGTCAGAGTATTTTTAGAATGCACTTTTTAATTTTAATAAAAAATGTAAATATATCACCATTTTGAAATTGTAAGCGATCCTTTTTAACAAAGTTGCTATGAAATAATTCATCTTTGATAATAATACTTCTTGTTACCGTCGGGGTGTAGATATATCGCGTTTCTCTGGTAAATGAAAAATATTAGAGTATTTATTATTGTTCTTATACGTAAAATCTTATCTTAAACTAACTCATATTCAAATCAATGTGTTCATTTTATTAAAAAGAATAGATATTCGGGTTGAACATTCGGAGCCGGTTGATCGTATATGGAAATATAACTGAACTGCCGCCCGTACCGCACATTTGGCACTTTTATTACTCACGCATCGCATCAGGCAAAAACAGTTTGCTCTGCAATTAAATCGTCCAAATCAATTATCATAACTTATTTTTGACAATTTGTGTGAATTTTTAAAAGAAGTAGACATGAAGTGTATTAAAAAGACTTGAATATGCACATTGATGTCATATTCCGAAAAAGTTATACTTGCTAGTATTTAATTGATTCCTACTACAGTCCACTCTCGTTATCTCGACATCGGATATCTCGATATTCTCGATATGTCGAAGTAAGCTCAATGTCCCGCTTTTTTTCCTTCTTTATCTATATAAATAAACATCGCATATCTCGATTTTCGTTATGTCGAATAATTCGATATCTCGATATAAAATTCTGTCCCGAGTCCCGATTTTACATGTATTTACTGTGGTTTATCTCGAAGTGCGAATAACTGTTCCAGTGTCGGCAAAAGGTGCGAATTTTTTTCTTTGATACTTCACCGTCCCGCTTCGCCCGGCTGCTCCCGATACTGTGCGGTAGGATATTGATCCGTTAATTGCATCAATGATCATACGTGTGTAATGTCGTGAGCCATTAACACTTGAGTAAGGCCTGTCACTTTAACTGTCACATTAACATCAAATAACTGCAATTAATACACAGACTGCCGAAAGGCCGAAAGATTAATTGTTTTTTACAAACAACAATCCAAAATGCATGGAGTTAAATTTTTGCGTATATAAACCGTCGCAAATTCATCTTGATTCGACGTCAATTGCATCATAACTTTAAATAGCTACATTAACGGATGTTTACTCGACAGTTTAGAAAAATTATAACCGCATGTGTTCATGCAATTCTGTAATACTTAAAACGTCATTTTAAGCATGTAAATAGCAAAATTAATCGTGCCTCGTAAAAACGCGTATATATCAGGTAAAGATTATTATGCCACACGGTGACGGCTTTAGTTAGACCACTTAGCATGTATTTAGATGTTAAAAACAGGGTTAATTTTCGTCTCATTTTTTCTTTGAAAACGCCTTATCGGATATCTCAAACTCTCGTTATCTCGATATTTTTCTTGTTCCCGCCGACTTCGAGATAACGAGAGTGGACTGTATATACTCGGTCCAATCTTTCAAAATAGCAATGTGCTAACATACATGCCACTTTGCAACGGACAGATGATTATTTTATGCTTATCGACTCGTAATCAACTGTTTGTATGTTATGGTTTTATATTGATTGCCTTTGAGAATCGTTATACTTTTGTGTATGCATAAGATTCAAGTGCTGACAATTTAGACAATAGTATACAATATTTTATATGAAGGCACATATCTGTTTATGTCAACAAAGATTAACTACAATAATACATCCCTCTCCGCGAAAACAAGTCAGTCATTTGGTTGTGTTGTGCATACACGCGTAAATACGACGACTACATATATAAAATTATGTGCAATGAGTTTAACCATTTTAAAAACGTGTTTCGTTTATGTTATTGTCATCTGCATAGGTGTGTGTCCATCCTATGTTTAAAAATTAATTGTTGTTTTTGACCAATTACATACACATAACTCGTGTGCAAATTAATTTTATTTTCATTGTTTTGTCATTGCCAACATACGAAGATTTTTGGCGTGTAGCAAACATCCGTTTTACACGCGCATACATTCTAAATATACACGTACGTTTTATTTGCAATCGACTACACAAATAATTTAATAATCTAATACTTATTATATACACTTGGCAATAACGGTTGACTATAGTCTCCAATCCAAGTAAATTATCTAATCATGGTAACATAAAACTGTTTGATCCTAGGTGCTTAAAGAAGTTTCTTTTGTAAATGGGGATTTCACGGACAAATAAACCAATACATCTGCTACAAGCAAATGCCATTAATAACAGGCATTATGGTGTTCATGCCAGCTAAGTCTCTCAATGTAGAAACGCAAAACCAATTAAAACTCTGATGGAAGTATTACTAATGCATCAGCAATAGTCAAAACAAGCATGGGCAGAGAAAAAGATTTGTTCTGTTGACTGTAGAGAGCATTAGGTTTTAATAAATACCAGACAGTGTGGGGTTTAATAATCAAAGGGTCGGTTCTGGGACTTTACAAATAAATCATACCTGTCGTTATTTTGTCTGCCTTTAAGTCCGTCTGATGTTGTTTATATTTGACTTGTTTGATAACACAAATGTTTAACCAGATTTTTGTACAAAACATAAATACATGTTTGCGTGATAAATACCTTTATTAATTGAAGTATTTAAGTATTTGTGAAACCAACAACAAAATATCAACTTGGCTAAACAATCTATTCGTCCTTTGTTTAATGTATGAATTGTAGGATCGTTTTATTATACTAGCACTTAAGTGGTGGTAATATTTATCTATTTTGCTAGTAGCTGCATATTATCATTAACACTTCTAAATTGATATATTAACAATCTATTATTTTGTTCAGATGTAGATGGATAAACTTAACAACGTTTATCTTTCAGTATCAGATCCTATCTATCATAGCTAACTTTGTAATCTACCGTTGCATAAACAATGCACATTCGTTAAAATACATATAACTATATTATACGTATATTATACATACATGTATATTGTAATTATAAACTGGAGTGTGGATCCACATCAGTTATGAGTTATACAACTTCAGAAACCGTTGATTACTAATGTTATCAATAAGCAAAGAAGCATTTAATGACATTTTATCAAAACGGGACAGGAAAGAAAAAACATTTTGAAAATGAACCGACTTTGCTTGTGTAACGACTCATTTTTTATCAATTGTTAATAAGGTTATTTGTTAAATGTAATCAAAGACTTTCGACGCTTGAAGCAAGGAACACTTACACCGAAACAGAAATTTACCACATTACTTCCACAACAGTTCTATGTCTTATACCACCATTATATAAATTAGTTAAGCACGTGAAACGTGGTTTACAACCTGTTATCACTAATGGCCACTACGGAAGATCTGATAAAAAATATTAACTCATCTACTGATGCGAAAGTAAATAAAAATGTTCAGACAGTTGAATCCATAAGCATTTTTTCTCAGTAACACAGTTGCGTGTTGTAAAATTAAAATTTTATGATTTCTACGAAATATCTTTCCAGCACACTTTTCATTTAATGCTATGTGTTTATGTCTTTGTCTGATTTGTAAAAATTGAAACGAACACAAATATGTTTGACTAATATATAAAGTATAAAAAGTATGTTGATGAAAACGTTTTTGAACTGTTAAGTTGTTTATCCTGTATATTTCCCTCTGTAGCACCTTGATACGATTATGCATATTTAGTATTGAAAATATAACGTCTTGCAAATTTAAGAATATTCTAGTTTAGTACACAGTCATGTCATACAAGAATGATGAATATCATTTTTGTATGACATTACTGTGTACTAAACTAGACTATTTGCAAAGTTGCACACACTGGCAATACTGCATCTTTTGTAGTTTTCACCCAAAGCACTTTTGCGATGTTGTCATACATGTTAGTTGTGTTATTGACCTGGCGTTGGTGGTTCGACGGCTTCGATGAAATGCCACCTCATATAACAAGACGTTATACTTTTGTTTTTTTGATACCAACATATTAGACTGCAGTACATTCACCATTTTGTGTGACGAAGGCTTTGTACATAGACTCAATGCAATGGAATGCATGAAATATACATATGCACTTAGCATAGTGTCATTATTTATTAAGATCACCTTCTTGATAATTCATTTAATTGGTCTTTGTTTCCAAAACAGACTCATGTTGCAGTTGTGCTATGAAAAAGTGTACCACACATGCGCATATAATTGCGAAATAATTGAAAGAGAATACCAGACATGCGCATATAATAGAAACGAGTATATAAATTACCTGAACACGCAACGTCATATCAATATTACAATGTACGTTATTGGGAAGTCGAACAAAAAGTAGTCAGGAAAACAGCAATATAGCCTTATTTCAATATTAACTATATGTTTTAGTAGTAACGTAGAACAGGCTTAGCATTTAAAATTAATATCGAATTATACCAACAATATATCAGTGGACACAACTCGCCTTCGACTTTTGTTTATTTTCTGTGTAATACGTTGGTTATTAAAATATTCGATATATGGTTAAGTATTAATTATAGTTCGAGATTGATTTTGAACACTGCTTCTACTATAATGATATCAATAGAGTAGATGAATAACTTTTCATTGGCTAGTCTAATCAGCTTGCAACTTGGTTCCTGTACAGACATTTTCGGCTATAAAAATTAACATTTGATATTAAGGAACATGTTTTTATTAAATATACATTTTAGTCATGCTACTATACCGCGTTAAACGCCCCATTTAAAGCACGTTTTTAACATGTGTGTTCTTATATACTAAAAACATATTTAAAATAAATGCTACAGTGACACCAAAGCAAAGAATTTTGTCATTTCCCTCCTGATATATACAATGTCAGCAGTTCTGTTGACAATAGTATTGAACTTGACGTTTTTGTTGTACGTGTCGTACTTGCTTGACTGTTGGAAACTCCGTGGAATTTTCTAAAAGTTTTTGCAACAAGTAATTACTTTCTAATGGGCATATTACCGTACATGATATGTCTGTCATTATTTTTTAATTGTACACACTAGTTTTTCAAACAATCAAATAAATTTCCGGATAAGTAATATGTTTTCAATCAATCAATCAATTTCGCCGCCAGGTCCATTGCTCAGAGATATCTAGGATACAAATACGAACATTAATATAGTGTTTGTCTGAACCTGAGTTGTAGCTATACGAAATAAGAAATGTAGCCACACAATAGTAAATGAATATCATATAGTTAATCGAATTGTTACTAATTTAAAATACATGAAATCGGAACTAGTTTGCGGCAAATATTGCAACTTTTAAAAGCATGCATAATTATATGCAAGCATGAGGAAAATATATGGTATGCTTTATTATATTAACCTCTTATAAGCTTCCTGCCCTGTGCCTTTTTACAGGATAAAATGCAACCGAAATTGTGAATGTTATATTATTAGTATACACACTTTATATTTTATTAACGTTTTTTAAATAAACCTCGTGAGATGAAAGCAGGAGTAATGCACTATACTTGCTTAACGACAATACTCATAACACTACACAACTGCACACCGCAAGCCTCATGGGTTTGATAACGTTTTGTGTCGTGGAACTCGCTTAAATTATATACATGTAACTCATATACTTCTTGAAGACGACAAGTGTTGTTTAAGAAGACGTTGTATCGTGCTTCATTAACAAATCGTATGTGTCTGTCTTTAACAATTGCTGTAATCGTTTCAGCACATCGTTTGGATCTGTATTTGTTTCCCTGCAACATATCTCTACGTGCATTAATTACTGCAATTTTTCACAAATTAGACACCGTATATGGGAGAATAAATCATACGGGACGATACACTTACAAGCTCTAAAACGCAAGCGTATATACATATTTAAAACAATTCAATCAAATCAACTATCATGTTGACCACATCAATGCATATAACAATCCATTTAAATTGCGAACATAATTCGACGATAACAATTGTGTAATGTATGCAAAGTTCTTGTTACTTTAAAACATTGCTATGTCAAGTTCCATTCGACAACAGTCACACACAACTGGCTTAAATTATGTATGAAATTAAATTTTCCTTTCTATAATGCTTTATACAAATATAGTGTTTCTTTAATGTTTCATAGTTAAGTGTTTGTAAATGTTTCAACTTGTTATGAATGTAAACTCGATATGCAAAACATGTGTATGATTCACCTTTCCCATGATTTTTCCGAACAATTCATTTATTAACATTCAATCATTCAACACGTCAATTGTAATCAACGGCATCCGTGTTTTTTCCAATCATACAAAACGACTCTCGTGATTCGTTTAATAATATGTTTTCTGATATAATAGAATACACACATATGCCGACCATTATCGCAATATCAAAACCTCCATTAATTGACCCCAGACCCCTTAAAATAATCATATACTGTAAATTATTGCAGATTTGAATGGTTGATAATGTCCAGATTTAATGCTATAGGATATTGTTTAATTCCGGTTTGGAATGCGATATTGATAATGCATAATTTTAAGTGAAGATTCGTAGTATGGCACCAGTAAGTGATGACAATAAAATTTAGTTTAGTTGAATAAATAAAAACTAACTGGGAAACTGTTTTAATTGAACTATTGTTTAGTTTGTAGTTGATGCTCGAAATTAGTTGATTATTTACATGTATTCCTCGTCGGATACTCACGACTAATTCATTCCGTTACTCTCCAGCATTTGCATCGATACATGGAGAGTAGCGGCATGGGTCGAACGTGGGTATCCGACGATAACATGTATTATGATCTTTTCATTGCAGTTGAAATGATATTATATGGATAAAGCACCTGTTACAAACGGAAATATATGATAAACAACCGACGAAGATGTACAATTGTCTTGAACATGGTTGAGATCACATGGCTTCATATTTATAAATTCACAGTATATAGCCACTTTGTAATCATCTATCAAATGTAGCGCATATTAGTATTGCATACTAAGCGCAATTATATGAAAATCTGTTATCTGGTCGTTAAAAACAAAAAGCATACATATAATGATAATATTACCATTCACGGAAATTAGTGCATCATTCATAAGTTTCATGGTGGGAAGGATATGGAAATGCTGTTTTATTGAAGTTTGCTTTTTCAGAATGTGGCGGAATCTAGATTTGTGCTAAGCATTTGTATATATACGCGTATATCGGCAAGTTAAAAAAGATTCTTGCTATTATATTGTCACAATAGCAGTTATCAAGTGTCAATACTGTTAATCTGTACACTTGTACATGCGTGCATGCAAAAACAGATTAATATGACAATACATAACATTAAATAAAAGCACGTAGGAATACGACATACATGATTTTTTCATATATAGCATTTGTATCGTCTTCAGTTCTGTTCAAGGATGTTAAGTATATTTAAAATGGATGATACTTGTGCGAATGTTAAATGCTCAGATGAATTATTTATAACTGTTTTACAAACATGTACTATGTAGGGAAAAATACTCCTCAGTACGGAATATGAACACCTATATACATTTTATTCATGCTTGAACCAAAACACAACGATTGGAGAACACGAAACGTACGGCAGTTTATAAGGATATTACGGTATGTTCATTATTTATAGATGTATTTAATATGTTTTATAATTAAAATATTGACCAATAACACAGCGAAGTATAAAATAAGCTGACATTTCTACCACATCTAGTATTTAATATTATTTCGTATAAAACGAACGTTTGATGTCTTGTATACACGTATCTATGAATTATTCGTTTAAAAAAAATGTAATTGAATATTTAAAAAACTTGTTCTTCCTTCGCCTCATACAATTAAGTCGATAAATAATTCACAAATCGAAAATAAAACAAATGTGTTTCGACCTGTAATATTACAAATTGGCATCTTTAAATACAAATGCTCAGCGGATGGAATATTTAGGTAAGTGAATCCATATCTCTGATTTGATGAATGGTATGAAAGTGTAATTTTAAAAACATGTTAATTCTTTCGGTTATAACATAAATTAGTGAATTATCGATGCATTTGTATTCGATGGTGGGACATATATTTTATCCATATTTTTTTTTCTACGCGTCAAGTTATCATACTGCCAAGTGAATACATGTGAAATACACAGCAGCTCTTATTTTCTGATTATAAAAGAAGACAACATATCGGTATTGCGTTAACCATTAATCTGTTAACGATAATCTTATAATAAATATCGTTTGTAATTTATGTTTCATCTGTCTTCAAAAACACTTTGACTGTATTTTGTTCTACTTGATTCGTTTTTATTCAGCTTATTTGCAAACAAACGATTGAACATGTGTCTAGAAAACTGCTTGATGGTAAACTAGGTCGGTATAGCTCAATAATTTGAAGATAGCAAAAACCGACGGAACGATTTATTTGGCAAGTTAACATTTTTATCAGGCCATTATCTACATTCATGATAACTGATTTCGACTTGTATCTTCACTTTCTAAACATGTTATCTTTAACCCTTACGCATTTGATCTTGGCTGCGAAGATGATTTATATTATAAACTTGAAGAAGGCTAGGTTTTGAACATTTAACATATTTTAATTAATTAAATATAAACATCCATCCAACAATTTTTAACGGCGTTTAATGTTTGCTATTCCTGTGATAGTCTTACAATATGTACGGAATATTACGCTAGTCAATTTTTCCAATAGTTTGTATCAGTCGACTGGCTTTTGTGATGACCCTCTCGTGTGATGCGCAAAAGCACAAGCCACGAGACTGATACAAACCCTTGAAACAATTGCAAGGCGTAATATTTTCCCTTTATTTTATACAACAACTAACGAAAACAGTTAACAATTATTTTATTTTGCTTTAACAAAACTGACAAAACAGTGACTTATACGGTACGCCATAGTTTATTTAAGACGCGTATGAATACAGTTAATGTAAATTAACGTGTAAACATTTGAACCGGGAAAACATAGGTTTCAGACACGCTAACCTTAATGACATAGTTCATTCAACGTTTTAAGGCGACAACTCAAAAACTGTAACTGTAATCCAATGTTTATAACAAAAACGTTGAAACAATATGAACTTTCATTTCTATTCTTCCATGTCTTTATCAAAGCTTAAAACCACACTATTTTATTGTTTTCCTAACGAAATTTACATAAATGCATGATATACACACAATCCGAAATACGTTTTGCATTCGTTCGATGTTTAAGCAAATAGTTAACTGTTGAACAACATCACGTCCGACATTAGCCTTAAATTCCACAGAGTTTAAATACAATTACATGTATTGTATTTCGTCACAGAAATGACGTCACACAATTTACTACGTTTTACATTTCGTAATATAAAATAGGAATGTCCTATTTTCGCTACGCGTAATGTGACGCCATTAAATGCGTCGGGGAAAGTAGTAAGGCTAGTATGGTAATACGGACTCGGAAAACAGCGAGTAGCATAATACGGGATTTATTTCAACGATTCATACAGACTGTATTTTTTTAAAAGCATTAAACAGGTATATAATAAAAAAACGTACAACTCCAGCCTCTACAGCAGTATTGCATTCTTTTATTTTGCGGTCCTTTATTTATGGCAAGTAACCCATTCTCAAACCAGTGCGGCACAATACTGAACAACATACACACAAAGTTGAAAAAAGCTGGGATCACCGCCTTGGAACTGCAAATGCAAAGCGCCGAGGGTTTAAACCGGTTTTAGAGCGCTCAACTTTACGCCTGGTCCAGCAATATTTATGGTACATGTTAGTTATATTATAAAATAAAAACACAACGTGTATTCATTAAGCTTAAGCGTACCTATTGTAAGTTGTAAAACATTGCACACATTGCATCAGTTATCTTCACATGCTGTGTTTGTTTTGAGCTTTCTTCATACAGAAGACAATGATTAATACATGGCATGCGTGTTTTGTGTACATCATTCGTTTATTTAAGCATTTTATGTGTAACTTAAAGTAATTTATTGTCATACGTATTTATTGCTGTCGTAAATAGTTTGCGATTGTTTATAGACCTTATCCAATCTGAATCTGAAAATATTCACATTGTTAATTGCGTCAGACACCGGCTTTACTTCGACAACAGTATATTTACAGGGGTATGTGCTCTGCAAAAGTTAACATGCATTTCTGACGGAGAAAGGGCCCAGAAGTTTATAGTCACGAAGGCTTTTACTTAACAGTATTTTATAAACGTTAAAAGTTCATTCTGAATAGTTATGCCACTTTATACGAACTGCATGATAAAATAATGATATGTAACATTAAATTGACACAAACACCGTTATGCCGCATATATACCAATAGTTTATTGAATTTTTAAATTAAACGCTATTTGCATTACATTACTATTTACTGTGGACTTAGATTTGCATACAACGAGCATTTATACGAGCGTTTTAACCAGCGACATTTGCATTCGCGGGAACGTAACCGTACTCGATTATAATGGATCTCTGTTTAATATTAAATTTATTCAAAAATCGATTGATCATTCGGCATAACTGAAAGACAAGGTGCTGTTTTCCAAACCTCTATCCATATAATGTTTAAGAAGTTTGTTCTTTACTCCTAAATCATGATGGATAGTTCAACAAAAGACCAAACCAATTTAACTGTATGGGAATAGTTTTATTAAGTATCTTCAGGACTTTAAACAGGATTGCTCGTAGATATCCTCTACGTTTACTTGCGTTGTTTTCCTGCATACTCTTGTGTCTATTATGTTGAAGCATATACTATTATTTATTAAATACTTAACACAAATTGCTTCTGATCAAGGTTGAATTGTTAAAAGATTTGAACTTTTTTATCGCTCTTCGAATGGCATTCGCAACTTAAACTCAAAATTTCAAAGGGTAGAGCATTCTTATGTTGTTGTTGTTTATATTTTGTGGTATCTGGCTTATATAACTTAAACATTCAGTCTATCAATATTGCCTCACGGTATTTAACATAACCACAGCATTAACGTTAGTGCAACACTTAAATTGATCACAGTTTAAGGAGAAAATGCGTTTCTAACTTATAGTTTTCAATTAGGATAGAATAACCAAAAGCAATGAGTGCGGCAATGTATGTCGTATAATTCGGTGTAATTCGGTCGTCCCTAGTGAACGCTGATTGAAGTAAATGGATGTTATGGTTTTCTAAACAACGTTCCCTCCAGAGTTATAGAAGACAGTCGGTTAGCATAAGACACTTTGCGCTTGTTTTAAAGAACATGATTCTGAGTCTATATTTAATACAAGTGCTATATATATTTCAAACAGAGTTTCGTCAGTAAAGCGTTCTTATACTACTTAAGTTTGTTCAAAAAGTGTGCATTTGATATATGTTAAAATTAACATTTTGTAAATAGAGTGCGAAATGTAAAGATGCATGGTTAAAGAAAAACAAAAACGCCAGTAGCAATATAAAATAGTTTAACACTACTGTGATTTATGTTTGAAAGGTAATTAACAATATTCATTTGAAACGCAGAGACTATTTATAAATGCTCAGTTTTATTTTCCAGATATAAAGTTATTTGTTTAACTAAAATTTCTCATAAAATGTGTGTATTTACGACTTCATTGACAACAAATTGATGACCCCTTTTAACACATGCCAATATCGTCATGGATTCTTCGAAAAGATGCGAGCAAGCAGTAATATATGAAGAAATGTAAGTTATTTTGTATGATACGACCTAGTGATATATTTCATAGAGCACGCTAACTAACCGAGTCCAAAATAGAAATAACTTTATGTTAGAGGCCCAAACTAATAAATGGCAATATCAGATAACAAAACGTAATAAGGTACACATAACGGTACGTTACTTGGTTACACCATTATTGTTTTGTCTGTATAAGTAATGAAATAAACTAAAATGCTAAAATGATACATAACATGATACTCTTTTCTAGATTACTTGAACTTCGTTAAAGCTTATCCTCTTCTATATAAAGGAGTTTTATAAGTTTTGGTACTGAATTTATTTGTTTGTATGGAGAACTGATTGCGGAGTGTCAAATATATGTTATATAGATGTTCTTTCGGAATTTTAGAATACAAATTATCGATAATAGTTTAAAATGAAAATGAATCCGGTAATACCAACTGTTATCTTATCGAGAACCTGTATATGCGTTAAGTCCTAGTAGATAATATACTACACATCAAATAAAAATATTTTATAACAGGGTTAAATTTGATACGATTATTAATCAATAGTAGTCAAAATTATATTGATGTTCAAGGTTAATGTCCATAACTTTCATCACGAACCATTTAATACTATTTTAGCGTCCATTGTGTGCTATGAGTGATGTTGTTTATTACTACAACCTTAAATAATACTACATTAAAAAATCGAATGAAACTCATACATAGAAACAAAATACGTCATAGCTAAATGTGTACTTGTAAGTGTATTATACAAAGTCGCATAACATTAAACGCAATTTAATTTTGTAACTAACATATTTCTTTCTATTGATTTGGTTACATTTTAAGTAGCTTTTCTATATTTATCGATGTGTTTTCGATTAAGCATACGAAAAGTGCACAACATTTAAACGAAATATGCAAGCTCACGCACAAAAGCTTAAGAGCTGGAATTATTAAGTGCTGCAATTTCTTGCGTTTTAGGGTTGTCAAACGCTGATTAAATTTATTGGATGTAACTGTTTTCTGAGCGATATATCTTCAAGTGTAATGGTACAATAAGTCAGCCATTGATGCTTTATTGCGCGTTTTCCTGGGAAACATAACGTTTTGTCTTCATTAAGAACAAATATGCCATTTCCAACTTATACATGTTGTGCATCAAAACTAAAGCATGCATATGTGTGCAGTAACAATTTGCGTAAAAAGGAGGAATACGTCCGCATTCTGAGTTGTTGTATGTATGTTATACATGGTCACGAAGAATCCACAACGTGGCGTGCGTCAATAACCCCGTTTAAGGCTTGGAAAGAAGGGCACGGTATTTACTATACAGATATTTTGTCTGTAAAAAATAGGCAGTTTTAAATCTATGGATTCACGTATTATAGTGTTTTTCAACGCCATGCATATAGACATCTTCCCTGTTTGACTCGTTTTGAAATGACAATTTTACGAGTTGGTTCTCTTTCCCAAATTAATTTTTAAAGTAAGCAATGCTGACTCCAAACTATACTTGCATGTACATTTGTGTTTATAGTTGTAAAAGGACATTAAGCAAGCATAATACAAAGAATAATGTTGTGCTCCATGGTCGATCCAAATGTGCCGGTTGTCTGTTACTGTATAAATTTTTGGATCGATCGAAATAACGTCATGTCAGAAAAATTACTTACAAAAGCGTGTATTTTCCATTAATAAGTGAATGTTATGTTATATTGTGTCCTTTTTGTTTGTATTTCCTCGTGTGTGGAGCATTTGTATATCCTCTTCTTAGTACTGTTAACTAATGTATTGCATTAACATGTGTCATGTTGAGCGGGGTATAAGACTTACTTTTTATTATAATATTTTTGTTTTATTTACGCTTGTCGTACACGAACCTTATTTATCGTACTCATGTATACGTTTCATTGGCTTATTATAACATGGATGCGTGTCTTAAGTTGACAGCGACGTTTTTCAAATATTTTCATCATAATTATAATCATTATTACTTTGCTTGAATTGACATTATTTATGTCGTGATGCTATGGTGGCGTTTTGTGGAAAATAACGGTTAGCATTGGGTTGATGGAATAGATATATGAACAAGAAGAATAATTGCGGCTTTGAGTATTCTTAATGAAAGATCATATAAGCTGGTATAAATCTTGTCATCGCGATACAGGTATCGCCTGTAATTTACTCAGAACGAACCCATTCAAATTAAATTTTCTTGAAAACAATTGGGTATGGTTTTGTATGTGTTACGAAAATTATAGGATTATTTGTTAATGTTATATGTTTACCAATAAATAACTGTATAGAGCAATAGTATAGTATCAACATTGACTCGGCATGGACTTGCATGAATAATACATTTTATATCATTACGATGTATATATTAGTTGTATTAAAATCTCGTAATATGAAACAGTAAAATATAAGTACATTGAAGTGTACAGTGTTATTTTAATCGTGCAGCACGTGGGCAAGCAAAACCGAAAAAACTATTTAAACGGAGTTATACGTGTTCATTATAATAATTGAATTCACGAGTATTATGGTGGTGTTGACAAGCTGAAAAAAAATGATACACTATGTGTATGCACTATTGTATGTGAATAATGTTCATGGCATACATACATTGTTCTTGATCGCCCATAGGTTAGCTATTGCCATTTACTTTATTGATCGGGTTTCTTATTGAACGAAATCCCTCATCATCCCAGTCTTTGTATTATTAATCTACGTTGATGCAATTCTGAAATTTCTTATTATTTTTAAAGGTGCATGCATTTTTATGTTCATTATTTAAGTCAATATTTAAATAGAAACATCCACTAGCAACTCGCGACTGTTATTTACAACAGTTCTGCGTAATTCTCGATGGATGCAAATGGAGCATTGGTTACTCAGTAAAACTATGCGCTACGATGTAATTATATTTTAAATGATACTGGTTATGTTTGGTGTACTTTAACTTATAATGTTCGTCAAAGGAGCGTGTCAAAGGTCTTTTTCATTATAGTGTCACCCCTATTGAAAGGGCCAGCCAATTTGAGACACCTTTGCGTGTATACCATGTACCTCCCAACAGCTATCACTATGCCAGGCGCCAGGCGGATAGAAGTCGGTAACCATTCATTTTAACTAGCTCGCGGCTCACGAACCAGCCATTTCGGAACAAGTCCCATGACAAACATCCATCATTCGAAAAACGCTCCCCATGGGGCTCGAACCTTCGACCTCCCGATCCCGAGGCGGATGCCTTATCCACTGGGCCACGGCGATCGGTTAAAGGTAATGTATGTTGTGCCATAGGATTGTACATCTCTGTTCACATAAATCACATATGGGTCGTGCTCATTGAAAAGGGGGTTTTATGTATGTGCGTAAAGTGTCATCCCAGATTAGCCTGTGCATTCCGCACAGGCTAATCAGGGACACCATTTTCTGTTTATATTGTATTTTTCGTTTAAAGACTTTTTCTTCTTAGCAAAAATCCTGTTAAGGCAGAAATAGTCGTTCCTGATTAGCCTGTGCGGACTGTACAGGCTTATCTGGGATCATACGTTACGTACATGCATGAAACCCCCTTTCACAGAACACGACTAATATGTAATTTAGTATTTCCTCCTACTACTCCATCGATTCAATACTTTATATTGCTCAGAATGAAACAACTATGATTCTTCAGTGCACAAGTACGCTTGTAAATGAGAAGGTGAAATTGGCGAGCGTTCTTTAAGTATTCATGTTTAATTACATACATATAAAACACGACCGCTATTAATGTTGAAGATATCGCAATAGGTAATGCTGTCAATTCGTATTTTTTAGAATCATACCGGGCAATATTTTGCATTTTGTCTCAAATAAAAACGCGATGATCTGATGTTTAGCTACTCAATTAAAGGTAAACATTTATAAATATATTAATTTGCATGCTATTTATCGAAAATATTCGAGTTAAACGATTGACATGCAAATATTACAATTAATGAATATATATAGTAACAGGAGTTTCCGACTTTTGTTAAGTTTAATTATATTTTAATATATAGTAAGACGAACACATATTTCCATATTCTGACATTGATGAGTTACTTAAGTATTCGTGTGTTATAAATGGTTTTATTACTGCAACATTAACTGGGCTCATACTTTCAGATGTACTACTATATCGCGCATTCACAACTGTCAAGCATTATACAATGTACGTGCGATATTCAAAACTCGTGGGTATCACGTGTTTTACGGTCAAATAAGTCTTCTTTTTTAAATACAAACACGTGAGTGTTTCTTGCAACTATGTCATTAATAGCTGTTCGCTATGTGTTTTAAGATGAGAGGAAATGTATGAATTTGAAATGACTGACCTGCATGTACTATTGTTCAGGGAAATTTCATATCCATCTAAAGGAAGCCCGGACTTTTTGTTTCCTCGGAATGGATTTGTCATTTAAACTTTTTTTTAGCGCCTAACACTTGATTATCAAACCTATACCATCATGTGTAATGTATTTGACACATCAATAATACAATTTTAAATGAGTCGTGTTCTAAGGAAACTGGGCATAATGCATGTGCGTAAAGTGTCGTTTCAGATTAGCCTGTGCAGTCCGCACAGGCTAATCAGGGACGACAATTACCGCTTTAACTAGATTTTCGGTTAAAAGGGACTTCCTTTGACACATCAATAATACAACTTGAAATGAGTCGTATTATAAGAAAACTGGGCATAATGCATGTGCGTAAAGTGTCGTTTCAGATTAGCCTGTGCAGTCCGCACAGGTTAATCAGGGACGAGACAATTACCGCTTTTACTAGATTTTCGGTTAAAAGGGACTTCCTTAAAACGAAAAATACCATTAAAGCGGAAAGTGTCGTCCCGGATTAGCCTGTGTGGAGTGTACAGGCAAATATTGGACGACACTTTACGCACATGCATTAAGCCCAGTTTTCTCAGACGCGTATCAAATAATATTGACCTTGCGTTGCGTATTAACTGTTTCTCCTTTTGTGTTTGTAACAAAATTCTTATCTGTTTTCAAAAACATACTGTATTGATATAAAATGACGTTTAATACATTATTCTACTACAGTCGCACACGAATGCACATTATAATGAGAAGGGAGCTTGCCATGGGCTATTACCCTGATATACCAACGGTTGTCTAAAGTGTCGTCACTTTGATTGTCCGCGCACTATTTATGAATGAAGACGACGTCATTTACTTTTCATTGTTGTGGTGACGTCACGTTTTCGCGGAAAAGTGGAGGATATTCGGTTAATATAATTCTCATTTATAACCTTTTAAACGCGGATAATGTATTTATGAGATCGTGTTAGAATCGAAATAATCGACGAGTAACCGTTGGTTATTGGTGTAATAACAACGGAATGCCGTCCCGATGCTTGTTATCAAGCCACTCGGGATACGCCCTCGTGGTTAAATTCCTATGCTTCGGAACTCCATACCATTGACAACAAATTGATGACCCCTTTTTACACATGCAAATATCGTTCCGGATACTTCGAAAAGATGCAAGCAAGCAGTAATATATGGAGAAATGTAAGTTATTTGGTATGCTCAGACCTACTGATATATTTCATAGAGCACGCTAACTGACCGAATCCAAGATAGATGTAACTGTATATTAGAGACCCAAACGAATAAATGATAATAAAAGATAACAAAACGTTATAAGGCACACATAACTTTATGCTACTTGGTAACATCGTTATTGTTTTGTTTGTATAAGTAATGAAATCAATTAAAATGATATATAACATGGTACGCTTTTCGAGATAAATCGAACATCTTAAAGCTAATCCTCTTCTACTAAAGGACACTACAATCAAATTAACAGTCATGTTGACCACATCAATGTATATGACAATTCATCCCATGGTGAAAATTATTTGACAGACGATTATCGCATTAGGTAATGTATGTAATTTCAAGTTCAATTCGACAATTTTCAACAGACAACCCGAAGTGTCTGAAATATTTTATGCATTATATTTTCCTTTTTAAAATGCATTTCGTCCGGTTTCTTTATACAATTATATTGTTTTTTTTTCTAACGTTTTATAGTAAAGTTTTTGTTCATGTTACAGCTTGTTTTGCATCTGGTCTCGAAATATAACATATGTTAATGTTTAACCCGTCTCAAGCTTTTTCCAAGCAATTTATTTCTAAACATTTCACAAGTCAATTGGAATAAACACTATCCGCGTGTTTTTCCAATCAGACAAAACAACTCTTTGAGTCGAAAATTCGTAACATATTTTACTTCTGAAATAAAAGAGTGCATACATATGTCGACCATTATCGCATTATCCAAACCGGCATAAAATGACCCAATGGGCCTTAAATTAACCCTATACTGTAAGTCATTGTACATTTGGACGGTTTTTAATGTCCAGATTTAATACTGTGAGAAATTGTTTCATTCAGGTTCGGATGTCGATATTGATAATTCACGACTCGAAGATGATTTAGCGAAGTAGATGATATTTAGTAGGGTTGAATAAATTACAACTTATTGGGACAACTATCTTAATGAGACTTTTGTTTAGTTGTTAGTTCATGCTCGTAGTTAGTTACATATGTACCTGTATAATAATCGTTTCATTGCGGTTAAAATGATCAACTTACAAAAGGTATTAGATGATAAAAATGCGACAACGATGTACTAGTTTTCCTACAAGTTGGAGATTATATGGCTTCATATTTATAAAAGTTAAAAGTATACAACACTTTTGTAACGCCCTATCACATGTAGCGCATACTATTTTTGCATCCTACGTGAAATCAAATGAACAATTGTTGATTTTTGGTCATTAAACACGAATCACATACATACCATGACAGTATTACCTTTCACGGGATTCAGTGTATGCTTCATTAGTTTATTTTTTTGGAAAGGCTGTTTAGTTTCAACATGTTACGAAATCTAAATTAATGTGAATGCACGTATACACATCTACGTCAATCGCAAGTTCAACAAAGAGTTGATTTTGCATTGTCACAATACCAGTTATCCAGTGTTTATACTGTTTATCTGTACGCTTGAAATAATGACATCGAATACATGCGTTCAATTAATTCAAAACTCGCATGTCTGCATGCACAACTGGCCCCGTGTTCACAAAACATTATTTGCAATCGAAAATCGATTTTGCTTGTCATTGAACATGGACTTCATGTAGTTCATAGGCAAAAATGGAAATCGATATCAGTTAAAATCGATTTTCGATTGCAAAACCTTTTTGTGGAAACGGGGCGAGAATAGTATGACCATTAAATATGTACACGAAGGCAAACGACACAAATGCAATCAATGAGTTTTGCATATATAACATTTGTATCGTTTTCAGTTCTGTTCAAGGATGTTAAGTATGTTTAAAATCGACGATACGTGTGCGAATGTTAAATACTCAGACGATGTTTAAAGCAACTGTTTTACAAATATGTACTATGATGGGAAAAATACTACTCAGTACGTAATATGTACAGAGCACGATCCAGACGGCACTTTAAAACGATGTTGCGGAATGTACAATATTCGTAGATTTATAAAATATGTGTTTACATTATAATAGTGTACAATTACAAAGCGAATTATACGTATACAAGCAGCTGACATTTTTAACACATTTAGTTTAAATTATTACTTCCCAGAAATCGAATGTTTGGTGTTGAATACATGTTTTTATGAATTCTTTGTTACAAAACAATGCTATCGATCATTAAATCAACTGTGTCGTTCTACAATTAAGTCCATAAATATTACACACAGTGAAAATAACACATTCGTCAAATGTGTTTTGATCTGCTCTTAGCGGATAGAATTAAAAGTTTAGTGAATCGATATCCGTGATTTGATGAATTGCATTTAAATCCCTTTTAAAATCATTGTACTTTTTACGGTAAAACCATAAATAAGAAATAAGAAACGTATTTGTTTTCGATGTTGGTAAATATATTATGTGAAAATCATGAGTTTTATTCAACGCGTTAGGTTATCATACTGTCAAGTGGATATAGGTCAAACACATAACAGCTCATTATCTGATAATACACGATGGTAAAGAAAAAACTATTGTGTTAACCTTTCATCTTTTTTTAAGTCGATATAGCTTAATAATTCAAGATAGCAGTAACCAACCGAAATATTTATTTGTCAAGTTAACATTTGTATCAGTTCAGTGCCTACGTTCATGATATCGGATTTTAACTTTTATCAAAGCTTAATATGTTACCTTTAGATCTGACGCATTTATACTCTGTGAAGATGATTTATATTATATACATGGCCAAGTCTAGTTTTTTTAAACATTTAACATATTTTAATTAACTAAATATAAACACCCATACACCAGACTTTAGAGTCGTTTAATGTTTGCTATAACTTTGAAAATCTTTAAAACAAATAATGAATGAAATAAAACATCACCTGTTCATTCAGCTTATTTAAGCGTTCCTGGTATACGTTGTAACACATTGCACAAATTGTAGCAGTTATCTTCACATAATATGTTTGTTTAGAGCTTTCTTCATACCTAAGACGATGCATTGTTCACAACATGCGTGTTTTGTGTACGTCATCCGTTTATTCACGCATATTATGTAAAACATAAAGTATTTTTTGGTAATACGTTTGTATTGCTGACGTTAATATAGTGCGTTTGTTTATAGATATTAACATATCTGATTCTGAAGACATGCCCATAGTTCATTGCATCATAATATTTCTTTTCTTCGACAGAAGTATATTTGCAGGGTTTAATGCGCTAAAATCAAAAGTAAACGTACATTTCTGACTGAAAAAATGTCCTGTATTTGATAGCAAACACGACGGCTGTTACTGTACAGTATTCCATTATAAACGCTAACAGTTCATTCTGAATAGTTATGTCAATGCATAAGAACTGTATGATACGATAATTATTAACTGTGGTTTTGAACATACATTCAACGAGCCTTTAAAATGGGATTAACCAGCGACATTTGCAGTAACGTAGCCGTACTTTATTAGTATGAATCGTTCAATTCAACTCAAATTCAATTCAAGTGTATTCAGGTACAAGATCAAGGTATGAATATAACAACAATATAGATAAGAACATATAAAAGTAAACAGATATGGTCAAAAGATAACAGTGAACTAATATATATATGGATCTTGCAGACCTGGGATAACCCAATAAAGTACAAGTACTTATTTCCATTGGGGTCCCTTATCTTAAGCATACAATAAGTTCAATGTTACAACACCCTTTCAAAGAGTAAAGGAGACGCATGGCAAATAACAGATGCGGTACGGACGGTCACACACGCACACCTATATCATACCTTGCTTACAATAATATGTAAGCACATAACACTGTTGTTTTAACAATAGATCATTGTTTAAGAATTAAAAGAAAATTAATCGTTGTTAAAAAATGACATTTATTAAGAAAGCCATTGTGCATTGGACATACTTGAAAAGCAAGAAGCTATTTTCAAAAACCCATCTCCCGATAATGTTTATGAAGTGTTTTCATTGCTACTTAATCATGGCGGATAGTTAAACACAAGACAAACCAATTTCATTGTATGGGGATTCAGGATTTTAAAAATTACTGCTCGTAAATATCCTCAGTCTAAGTTTACTTGTGTGTTTTTCTCCTGAAGAATCTTGTGTTTATTGTTGTTGATGTATATTATATTATTTATTGAATAATAAGCATAATCTGCTTCTGATAAAGGGTGAATTGTTAAAAGAAAGCGAACTTTTGTATCGCTCTTTAAATGACATTCGCAATTAAATCTCAAAGGGTAGAGCGTTCCTATGCTGTTTAATATGTTTGATATCTTGATAATATTACTTTAACATTCATATCTATCAATATAGCCTCACGGTTTATAACCGAACCTTTATCGTTAGTTCTTCACTTAAATTGATCGCAGTTTTAGCAGAAAATGCGTTTGCAAGTTATGGTTTTCAATAAGGATAGAATAACAAGCTCAGCATTAAAATACATATGCAAGTGAATGGACCAAAAGCCTTGAGTGTTGCAATTTATGTCGTATAATTCGGTGTAATACGGTCGTCCCAAGTGAGCACTGATTGAAGTAAATGGATGTTACGGTTGTCTAAACAACATTCTCTCCTGAGTTATAGAAGTAAGACGTTTGGCCTAAGACTCTTTGCGCTTGTTTTAATGAAACATGATTGTGTGACTTTATTGAAAACAAGTGCTATATTTCTTACAAACGGAGTTTCATCATTATAGCGTGTTTTTGTTACGTTTTTTTGTGCAGTAAGTGTTCATTTGATATATGTTAAATTTAATATTTTGTAAATATGGTACGAAATGAAAAGATGCATATGGTTAAACAACAACCAAAGCGCCAGGAGCAATTATATAAAACAATTTAACTAATACTTGTTTTAATGTGTTAAATGTATTTAGTTACGTTCATTTCAAACGCATTGACTATTTATAAATGATCAGTTTTATATTCCAGATATGAATTTATTTGATTTAGTCAAAGTTCTCATAATGTGTGCATTTATGACTACATTGAAAACAAATTGATGACCCCTTTTTACACATACCAATATCAACCGTGATTCTTAAAAAGATGCCAGAAAGCAGTTATATATGAAGAACGTTATGATTAGACCTAGTGATATATTTCATAGAGCACTCTAACTGACCGGGTCCAATATAGATGTAACTGTATATTAAAGGCCCAACGAAGAAATGACAATAACTTATAATAAAACGTAATAAGGTACACATAAAGAGCTTGCTTGATTACATCAATATTGTATAGTTTGTATAAGTAATGAAATCAACAGACAGACAGACATTTTATTTTACTTGCACAATGTACATCGTCAACATCACATGTGGTTAGAATTGATATATGTCAACATGTATATGCGCAGAAAACAAGTGTCAACAAAAATGAATATTTACAAAACAAATATATACATAAGTACAGAGGATGAACACTAAGAAAATAATGTTATACGATTTAACAAATTGAATCTAATACTCAACTAAATAATACTCAATCTAATAATCAACTAAAATGATATATAACATGATACTCTTTTCCAGATAAATCGAACATAGTTTAAGCTTTCCTCTTCTATATAAGGAATTTCAAAAGTCATGGTACCGAATTTATTTGTTTGTATAGGGAATTGATAACTCTATGTTTAATATATGTTAAATAGGGAATCTTTCGGAATCTAAGAATACAAATGAGCAAAAAGTGTTTTAAGTTGAAATGAAGCGGGAAATGCAATTTATAATATCATCGAGAAAATGTGTATACCTTAAGTCCTAGTAGATCATATACAAAACATCAAATACAATATTCTATAACATGGCTAATCTTTAAACGGATAATAATTAACAGTACTCAAATATATATTTGTGTTTAACGTTTATTCCTATTATTTTCATCACAAACCATTAAATACTGTTTTGAGCGTCAATGTGTGTGATGTTGTTCATTACTTAAACCTTTATTTATACTAAATTAAGTCGACAAAAACTCATACATAGCCCCAAAATACGTCATATTCAAATGTGTTATATAATTATGTGTTTTATTCAAAGGTGCGGGACTTTCAACACAATTGAAAAAACGTCACTAACACATTTCTTTAAATCGATTTGGTTACATCTTAAGAAGCTTGTCTATATTGAACGTGTGTGTCTTCGATTCAGCATACGAAATGCACACAGCATTTGAACGAAATATGCCAGCTCCCGCACAAAAAGCGTAACAGCTGGAATTGTTAAGTGCTGCAATTTCTGGCGTTCTACGGTTGTCAAACGCTGATTAAATTTATTGGACGTTGCAGTTTTCTGAGCGATGAATCCTCAGGAGTAATGGTACATTATGTCAGCCTTAAATACTTTTTGGCGCGTCTTCCTGTAAAACATATACTGTGTCTGCGTTACAAACAAATACCACATTTCCGACTATTACATATTTTGCATTAAAAAAAGAGCATGCAAATCCGTGCAGTTGGAACATTTTTGCATAAGGTAATAGGAGGTATACTTCCGCATACTGTGTTTTTGTATGTATTTTATACATTGTCACGAGAACTCCACAACGTCACGTGTGTCAAACTCGTTTAGGAAAATAATAACAAATTTACAAATTGGTTCTCTTTCCCAAACACTCACGTCTCCGAATTATACATGCATGCCAAATTTTCATTTATGAATAGTTTTTAAGGACATGTATCGAAAATAAAGCAAATTATAATGTTGGACCCCATAGTCGATTCCAAATGTTCCAGTTGTCAGTTATTGTATACATTTTTGTATCGATTGAAAGAATGTGAATTTAGATAAACTATTTGAAAACGCGTGCACTTACCATTATTAAGTGAATGCAATATT
Organism: Dreissena polymorpha; assembly: GCF_020536995.1. Lineage (NCBI taxonomy): Eukaryota > Metazoa > Mollusca > Bivalvia > Myida > Dreissenidae > Dreissena > Dreissena polymorpha. The sequence continues at coordinate 55,185,345 of NC_068364.1, read as the reverse complement.
ATTTTACCCGGTATTATGTGACGTTTTTGTATGTTTTTACCCTTGAATGGGACATTGATAGATTATTTGCTAAGCTTGTTTACTAATGTGCTGCAATTAACCATGTGTCCAAGTGAGCGGTATATCAGGAGTTAGTTTTTAGATACAATGTCTTTATATTAAACGTTTGCCGTACGATACCATTTTGTTAGTATACTCGTGTATACGCTTTAATGGCTTATAATAACATGGTTGCGTGTCTGAAGTTGAGAACGATATTTAAAAAATCATAATTATAATGATTATTACTTTGCTATTATGTGTGTGTCATGACGCTATGTTTACGTTTACTGGACACTAACGGGTAGTATGCTGATTGATTGCGAGTATATTATTTGATGTTGATATTATAATTCACTAAATATCGTGTAGCTCATTGTTTGTATTTTTCTTACTTTATTTCAAATCCATGTACACGATTTATAAAAATATTCTTGGAATATTCTTAATGATTAATCATATAAGCAAGAGGAAATCTTTGCAATCACAGACATAAACACATTGCCTGTAAAATGCTCAGAACGAACCCCTTTCATTTAAATTAACTTTCACAATTGTGAATCGTTCAGTATGTGTTATGCAAGTTTATTTCATAGAAGACACTATTTAACCAATAAATAATTTAATGGAGCTATAGTGTAGCAATCCTACATTTACCTGACATGGACTTGCATGAAGTCATTCATTTGATATTAGTACGATGTAAAATTTAAATTTCCGTATTGAAATCTGGTAAAATGAAACATAAACATTTAACGAAATTCAAGTGTACAGAGTGTTATTTTATTCGTGCAGCACTTGGGAAAGCGATGTATGCGTGTCAATTATAATTATTGAATTCACGAATAGTTTGGTGGTGTTGAAGAGCTGCATGATATTAATGATATACATACATTGTGTCTGACCGCCCGTATATTAGCCATTGCAAGTTACGTTTTTCAAACGGGCATCTAATCGAACGAAAACCTTCATCACCACAGTATTCGCGATATTAAGCTACTATGATGCAATTCCTTAATTTGTCATTAAGTTTAAATATATATGTTTTAAAATATGATTATTGAAATCAATATAAGATGATACCATTGATTCTTGTATATCGTGACTGTACTTTACAACAGTTTTGCGTATTACTCGATGGATGCAAATGACAGATTGGTAGCTCAGCCAAGTGTTGAAAGTTAAAGTAGGCTTTAACTATAGAACTAAAACTCTGTGCTAGTATGTACACATATTTTAAATGATACCGGTTGTGTAGATTAACTTATTAAGTTCGTAAAAGATACATGTTTTTGTTGTGCCATAAGAATGTACATCGATGCTCACATAAATAACATAAGGGTAACTACACAGGCTAATCTTGGATTACACTTAATGCAAATGCATTAAAATCCCTTTTTAACAGAGCACATCCCATACGCAATTTAGTATTTCCTCCTACGAATTCATTGATTCTATTCTTCAAATTTCTCAGATGAGCTTAAGTATGTTTCTTCAGAGGGTAAGTTTGCTGGTAAATGAGAAGGTAAATTTGACGTGCGTTCTATTAATATTCATTTTTGAATAAACATATAAAACATGACCGCTATTATTTGTTTAGATAGCGCCATCGGTAATGCTATTAATTAGTATTTTATTAGAATCATAACGGACTGTATTTGGCGTTTGGCCTCACATACAACGGTATGATGTGATGTTTACATACTCAAATAAAGGTGAACAGACATTCGTATATTAATGCACAGGCTACTCAGTAGAAATCTTCGAGTTAAAACGATTGACATGTAAATATAACAATTAATTAATTCATAACGTAACATGAGTTTCTGACTTTTGTTTAGTTTATTATGTTTTAATATATAGTTAGACGAACACATATTTCCATATTCCATCATTGACGAGTTACTTAAGTATTCGTGTGTTATAAATGCTTTTATCATTGCATTATTAACCGGGCTCATATGTTCAGCTGTACTACTATATCATGCATTCAAACATGTCAGACATTGTACAATTTACGTGCAATATTCAAAACTCGACCTGCATTTACTATTGTTCGTGGAAATTTCAGATCCATCTTAAGGAAGCCCGGACTTTTTTTTCCCCCGGCGTAGATTTGTTATAAAAACGTTTTTAGCGCCAAACACTTGCCTATCAGACCTAAAAAAACGTTCGTAATATACTTTAAACATCAATAAAAAGAGCTTAAATGAGCCGCGTTCTGAGAAAACTGGGCTTAATGCATGTGCGTAAAGTGTCGTCCCAGATTAGCCTTTGCAGTCCGCACAGGCTAATCAAGGACGACACTTTTCGCCTTAATTGAATTTTTGCTACGAAGAGACTTCCTTTAAATGAAAAATGTCATTAAATCGGAAAGAGTCGTCCCTGATTAGCCTCTGCCTACTGCACAGGCTAATCTGGAACGACACTTTCCGCGCATGCATTAAGCCCAGTTTTCTGAGAACGCGGCTCAAGTTATGTTGTCCTTGCGTTGCGTACTGACTGTTTCTCCCTCTGTTTGTATATTAAGTTTCATATCTGTTTTCAAAAGCATACTGTATGGAGATACAATGACGTTTATACATTAACATAAATTAGCATTCGCAATACATGTTCATTTTGTTTTCAATTTATTATAATTTGTTAACTGTGTATGTGGGATCTATTTAACTCACGAGCTATCATATAAAACGTCTGGGCATTTAAATCAAGGATATTATTGCCTCCACATATGTTTATAAAACCAAACACAGCAAGCATGATAAGCCCATTTGAATAATTTAACTGGGTCTTTTTTGCACCGGCTTAATTAATGTGAGTGTAATATAATTGAGTCACAATGAATCCACCCAAAATATATACGGTCTAAACTGTTCATATTCCAAGTGTGTGTTTGCTTGCTAAAAATGTTTCTTCTAAGCCCAACAACTGGGCTTGTGTTGCTACGAAAAACTAACTGAAACTCAACAAAATATGATGTTCATCAGTCATTTTCCTTGGTCTGAAATACACAGCTCACTACCACTATTTCACTTCGACTTCTTAAACAACTAATTTAGTAGGCATCTTTCAGATGTACAGATGTTTTGGATTTCAATACCTCAAGCGTTTTCTACTAAACAATTTTTCAATTATGATGACTTGGATTAAAAATAAAAAAGCAGATAACAGTGACGTTGATACAATCTTTTGTACAGCCCATGTATAATTTTACATTTAATCTACACAATAATGAACTCTTGTTCACTATTTTCTTATAAAAAAGTCAACCACTTTGATTCGCAGTAGGAATTGTCATGCCGTTTAGAACATTGCAAACAATTTCTTATGAACGCTTCCCTAAGGACACGTGTCTGATATCAACATCCCAGACTCTCTGGGGAAATATTTGGCTAAAAAATAAACAATCACTTAAAAGCGTAAATCAAAGATCACCATTATGCTTCTAAATAAACATAGTTGGTAAAGCATTGCATGTGTGGTCGGTTGTATACGAATGTGGTTTCTATTAACTCGTACACGATTACAAATTTCGAAATAAAGATTTGCGGTCCTTCAAGGGGAAAATATCGAACGCATTCATAAATTGACTATATAACTTGTTTCTAGCTTGTGATTGTCTCATGGCCGAAACAATAATCGTTTTGTACGAACATTGATAACTAATAGTCTGATGCATGTTATACATGGTTTTGGCTTAACAACAAATACAGTTATTCTTATTTTATTCTGAATGCTCGACCATATTACCACGGTATACGGTTATACAATAATCACAAAATAAACACGTAGTACAATATTTTTGTTAGGTGAGTTAGACATATCCAAATGGTGATAAGTAACCACACAAATAAGTATTGTATCGGCAACATGTATATGTATCAACTAATGCCAACAGGTTAACATCGGTTTACTAAATGAATGGTAACTAACACAACTAAATGAATGGTACCTAACACAACTAAATGAATGGTACCTAACACAATACAAAGCTGACGTTCTTGAGAACAAAATGTGATTTTGTTTGCACATTCCAACTTTATTGTGTAACCGTCAGTTATTAGGCTACCATCAAAAGTTACCGCTTGAATGAACTATTTAATATACAATGATTGCGCTTTAACTAAAAGTATAAATCACCAATGTTATGTTCCACTCAATGATCGGGACTCTTTATGCATGTTACGCATGCGTAGGGTGTCGTTTCCGGCGTCTGTGACGTAAGTATTGGCCGTGGAAAGCCATGTTTTCGTAGAATTCATTGGTTGGCGCCTGTTACACAAACGACTGGAAAACGCCAGATATATCCAAGGATTAGTACATGAGTTCAGACTTGCCAGCAGTAAGGTTATAGCCATCACGTGGCCTGAAAGAAATGTTCTTGGTTATGGACAAAACATATGATTTAGCAGAATGTAGATAGACAAGCTATAATAATGTCTTTATTTTAATATGCTTAGATTAAGTGTATCCCTCCCCATCAAAGCATTTAAGTGCATATAAAGTGCATACAAATCGAACATTCAACATAAAGGTAGATGGTAGATAAAAGGAGAATTGTTATGTTGAATACACGGCTGCATTTATGCAATCGCCTGTTTAAATTTAACTTGTGTTGTATAGGTGCCTGTGATGAAAAGTATGAACAATCTAATACGTATGTTATAATCAGGTTCATCAGTACACACATATTAAAACTTACTTGTGTAATAAGGAGAGCTGATGTCGTATGCGGCCCACATCTGGGTTATGAAGAACGGTGCCCAACATACGATGAAGCAGGTCACGACTGCCAATGTCAATTTGACGGTCTTAATTTTAGACTTTGACAATTTCTTAGAATGTGCTCGGGGATTTAATACTTTATTTGTCCCTTGTAACTGACAACTCGTTCCATTTCGAAGCAAATGTTTCTTTTTGGGGTTACCACTGTGGTTTTCTTTGGCATTAACGCTAATCCACACTACAATACAAATTTTCGAATAGCAGGCTGTCAGAATCGTAAATGGAATTGCGTATACGGACAGGAAAATCCAGGTGACGTAGGTCTGCATTGGCCACAAATTTGTGCTATCAAAATTATCTCCACATATGTTGACGCCGTCGCTTTCTTTGTATGAGAAAATAAATAACTGTGGCGTCGCAAATATTGCCGAGATAAGCCAGGCAATACACGCCATAACATGCACTCGCCTTGATGTCCACGTTTGAGACATCAGCGGATGACAAATGGACATGTACCTGTCCACCGCCGTCATAATGAGTACGTACGTAGAACTATACATTGTTGCGACTTGCATGTACATCACGAGCTTACACAAGAAATTATTTCCGTCGAATCTATAGGTTATGTCCATCATCAACTGCGGTAGAACCTGGAAAAGGCCAACTGAAATGTCTGCCGCCGCAAGGTGGATAATAAACAGTTGCATCCTGCTTAGTTTTCGCTCCCTGTACATAAGAATTGCAATAACCAGCATGTTACCAAAAACCGCCATAAACAGAATACCAGCGAGAACGGCGATCTCGACTTTTGCAAGGGCCTCATCTCTTCCTGATGTGGCATTGGTTTTATTGTGAACATTGGAGATGTTATACATTTGTTCCACCAGAGTTGCTTCCGTCTGAGCACTTACATTTAACGACGTTGACATAGCGGCTGGATTTGTTTCATTCATTGCATCAGAAGGTTTAACTCTAAAAAAAATAATATTTAAGGTTAATAACTACATTCATTATAACAATAACTAGAGCTAAACAAATGCTACAATGTAATTGTAAGACATATATATCTAGACTTGTTCGCACAATTACAGGATAATTTGGCAGTTTATATTTTTCCGAAAATCTTGTTATGTAGCATACCATCGCCCAATATATTGGAATAATAGAAGTAAACACAAACAAGATATGTAAACCTAGCCGTAAATTGTTTCTTAATCATTATTTGCGCCATAAATGACTAGTTTATGCTCCTGAAATAGTATGGATACATACTGACAATCGGACTATTCACTTTCTAATGAAAATGTGTATAAATGAATTGTCTTTTTACATCTACAGTTTACCTAGTGTTGTCATGTTATTTTAATTTTACGACATCTATTCTGGTATTAAGTATTCGTTTGCATGACATGTCCAGGCCGTCTCGCATGTTTTGTTATTTAACTGAATTGTCTCATGACATACAGTTTTTTGTTTTTCCCATGTCAATGTCAGACTTTTTTGTTAATGACAAAAACAGTCTGTCATCAATTAAACGGATGTCCAACATAGTGTATCGTATGCTACGCCACTATTCATTCGTTTATTAACGAAGTTCTATTGTTTGGTGATGTGTGTTTGTTCCTGACATTTTAATAAAACACTTGTGTTGACATAAACTTCGACGTACAGTGTATTAATAAAATACACATATACATGGTAAAAAAGGAAATTATACATATGAGTCGCGTTCTGAGAAAACTGGGCATAATGCATGCGCGTAAAGTGTCGTCCCAGATTAGCCTGTGCAGTCCGCACAGGCTAATCATGGACGACACTTTCCGACTAAACAAGATTTTCGGTAAGAAGGAACTTCCTTTAAATAAAAAATACCATAAAAGCGGAAAGTGTCGCCCCGGATTAGCCTATGTGGACTGCACAGTTTAATTTGGGACGAAACTTTACTCACATGCATTAAGCCCAATTTTCTCAGAACAAGACACATATATGAATAAACGCTTTGATAACTCTGTGAAACCCATAACGCCTGTGTGGTATTTTGATCGTTTTTAAACCATTACAAAATATCTTAAATGCAAAACGGACCTATGATGCATATATGGCACATATATTATTCTGTAGCAGTTACATCCTTAAGTTGCAAAAGCAACATTAAAGTAGTTCAGCTTTTTATTGGAACTTACCAGTAAAAACTATTTTATGATTCAAATTAAGTATAATGATAATTGCTGCAATGACTTTAGGTAAAATACGTATAAGAGCTAACGATATATTTAGTTGTTGAAAGAAAAATACTTATCCAAGGATCAAAGATAATACTTTTATCCTGTCACATGCCTTTAAATCAGCCCGATAACCAGGTAACCTAATATCCCAAAAGATATTAAGCTAGATGACCACGTGACCTCGAATATCCGTCAGTTGCTATCCGCACAAGCGCATGCATTTACTGTTAATAAAATATATATTTTTTTCTATTAATAAAATACCAAATACATGTAAATACATTATTATTTAAACAGCATAATTTCGTCTTTGTGTATTGAATTAATTACGAGTTACTCGATTTCTGTGTGTTTTAACAAGATGGAAGCTAGCCTAAGCGCTTTGCCTGACGTGACGTCACAATGTTTTTTTCGCGCGTGATGTTTACCATATTACATATTTAAACACAAAATACTCAAAAACTAGATATTTTAGAAACATTTCAACGAATGTTGTAAATGTGACAGGATAAATAGAATAATAGGTTGGTGACGTAGATGGAGAATGGTTATCTAGCTCGTCGGAGGATCTTATCGGGTTCGCCTTCGGCTTATCCGGTAAATTCCTCCGACTTGCCAGATAACCTTTCTCCATCCACGTCACCAACCTATCATTCTCTATGTATGAACAATAATAAGACAGATTCCACAAGGAACAGTATATATCATATTCGCCGTTTTTGCTTTAAGAAAACGTTACAATTTAATAACCAATTATAACTATGTAAGTATTCAATTCCGTGTGTTTTTTTAAATATTAAATGTTATATAAGGTTCATATATATATATATACTTTTTGTACGGCATTGTGTTACTAGAACGTTTAAAATTGCGCAGTTGATTTTGTTCAGTTGGTGTCCATGTTGTTTCATCTATATTTAACATTAACAGTTATATTTCTTTTTAAGATAAGTTAGTTATACAAACAGTATGTGGATTTTATGTGTCGCAGTTTTTTCGATTGAACGAAAAATAACCATTCTCGCAAACAATTGTATTGACGACTTAGTTTTGAAATACGGAAGACTATTGTAATTATCATGAGTATGAATATCAATTGATTTTAACCAAACATTATCTTTAACATACTGAAACTTACCTTCTATATTAGACAGTTTACCCCCAAAAGCCTATTTTTCACATAACATATCACATATTCGTAATGACTGTATAAAAATAATTGTAAATTTCCTTGAATTCATGTTCGCATTGCACGCTACATAATAAATGTTAGTTTAAGATCATTAAGTTGTCAACAAGTTCAACACATAAGTAGAGCTTTATGTTTAAAACGTTTATTCCGGCTTTCAGCCATGCATGGATTGTTAACTTTGCTAGTTTACAAAAAACTTCAGTCACTTTGATAAACTTTTGGCATGTCCCGAAACAAAGACGTTATTTAGACAATTTAATGATTATAAACCACCAGTATAATCAGATAATTAAATCAAATACTGAACATGTTTATAACTTTTGAACATGTATAATAATACTGTACATAATCAATTTATATGCAACGGGAATCCATATAGATAAACGAACATGTTTACATAAAAACTGTATATATATCGAGAATAAAATCACACGTTAAATATATATAAAATGTTTAAAAAAATGAGTATATTTATTCTGCGTTATTAAATGATATCTGTATTATGGCATGACTTTAGCTTTTTTCTTGCGATAAATTATAACGAAAGTAGTGCATATGTTCGAAATAAAAAAAATGTTTCAGTCGTTCTTTCATTGCTTTGTAACGCAATAAATAGTTAAGCATGCATACTTTATCTCACAGTATGAAGTTACGAAACAATTGTATTATTGATATTGCCATTTTGCTATGGTTCCATTAACAATTCGAAACGATTATACGATTTGAAGACACACTCTATTACGCTCCAGTATGCAAACGGTCCATCCAATCACTAAACAAACTGTTACCACAATTCCAACAGGACCCTTTCTTCAAAGGTAATGCACGAAAGTCCAATCAGTTTGAAACAACGGAAGGGCAAAGCCGTGTGTCTGGCAAAACCCACTAAGTTATGACTACCTCTACTTTCATACGTCAAACTCACTTGAAGTATATCCCTGGACCGACAACACATAATTCCGTCTTTCTCTCGAGTTGGAGCGCTCTCAATCTAACAGCACCAATCGGTTTTATTGGGAAAAGCTTCTGGCTAGAGCGCCCATTCGATGCTGGGTTTTATATAGCCAACGCAAAACCAATTTTACTATATGAACATCAAATAAATTATAGAAAAAGGAGCCTTATTCGTACAAATACTACTGCTACTTCCAATATAATTACTACTTAATTAGGCACGAATGATTGCAAAGATTAACATGTCATTGTTGATTAAACGACTATTTAATAGACAAACATTGCGTTGTGTATTCCTTGTTTGTTTCTATTAACAAACAGGCAGGTTAATCGCAAACTACGTCTAACTCTTGAATAGTCGCAACGATAAACAGTCAAATCAATCAGACCTCTATGTTGTAACCATTGTTTGGTATTAATTATGAAAATGTACTTGTATTGATTACACAATACATTGGCCTAACTTTATTTATAAATTGATGTGTTATTGCATAGGTGCGGGATTCAGAACTGCATTTAACCAGGCAATTCAGATCAATATAATTGTTTTTAAATATAAATTATTATGTTCATGTATACAACCATATTTGTATCTTTATCATATTATTATATGTTTATCGTTTTCATTATCGGAAGAAGAAAACGTGTATAGTTCTAACAAGCATAGTCATAACAAATGTCAACCGCTGGATAAAATAGTTCACTGTATTTGAGTACAGCGCCTGTTTATCTCACGCTGAATTATTTCGTCATTTTCCTCGTTCTGAAGCAACAGTTTGGTTACTTACTTGCAGTTCATTCATATTATCACTGCCTAAGATGTTGTATTCTTAATTATTTCATAAATAAACTGTCTTTAAGACTTTACATCAAATTTATTTAGACGTAACAGATCGATGACCCGAACATGTGAATGTTGCTCACAACACGTAAACAAAAAAATGACCATACTTAAACCGCTTGCAAAATTTCCATAAGAAACACTATCTATAGTTATTTGTATCTCTACCGCTAATAATGTTTGACTCCTTATATTGTAAATGTTCCAAAACGTCACATTATACCAAGTCAACCTTATTCTTGCCAACATAAGTTTAATGCCATGTGTTATCTTATACCTCAGTGCAGTAGTTTTCAGATCAATACTAATTGTGATGACGGTGTTGTAACACATTGTAACCTATGAGATAACACTTTGGAACTCAAAACCTCTATGGGTTACTTAGATGTTATGTGCTCACTAATATGATATTTTAAGTAACACTGTTTAAAGGTCACACTCATTCAGGTTCACTTGAGTTTCATCGTCTAACTTGATTTGTCTCTCATGGTGACAAGTTCTAAAATTATATGTGACGTAACCTTTAGGAGATTTATTTATCACTCATGAGACAAACAGAGCTTTTTTCAATATTATAGTCTCCAAGCTTCACGTTGTACACAAGTATCAAAACACAGAGATCATATATATAAATATATATATATATACATTGTCAGATAATGTGTAGCTTATAAGGAGGAAGGAAATATAGGGATGATAAAAGAAAGTTTTTCGCAAACACATTTGAACAAGATATGTGTTCGTCAGAAACACAATGCCCCCTGTTGCGCCGCTTTGAAATATATTTAATTTTTTTACCTTTGACCTTGAAGGATGACCTTGACCTTGAACTTCCACCACTCAAAATGTGCAGCTTCATAAGAACGCCACTTTGAAAAACAAATACTGGTTTGACCTTTGACCTTGAAGTATGACTTTGACCTTCAACTTCTATCACTCAAAATGTGCAGCTTCGTGAGATACACATGCATGCCAAATATCAAGTTGCTATCTTCAATATTGAAAAAAGGTATGACCAATGTTAAAGTTTTCGGACGGACAGACGCCATATATTTGACATTTGACCTTGAAGGATGACCCTGACCTTCACTCTTTACCACTCAAAATGTTCAGCTCTATGAGATACACATGCACGCCAAATATCAAGTTGCTAGCTTCAATAGTGAAAAAGTTATGGCCAATGTTAAAGTTTTTGGACTGACGGACAGACGCCATATATTAAACATTTGACCTTGAAGGATGACCTTGACCTTGAACTTCCACCACTCAAATGTGCAGCTTCATAAGAACGCCACTTTGAAAAACACATACTGTTTTGACCTTTGACCTTGAAGGATGACTTTGACCTTGAACTTCTACCACTCAAAATGTTCAGCTTTATGAGATACACATGCATGCCAAATATCAAGTTGCTATCTTCAATATTGAAAAAGTTATGGCCAATGTTAAAGTTTTCGGACGGACAGACGCCATATATTTGACATTTGACCTTGAAGGATGACCCTGACCTTCACCTTTTAACACTCAAAATGTTTAGCTCTATGAGATACACATGCATACCAAATATCATGTTGCTATATTCAAAAGTGAAAAGGTTATGGCCAATGTTAAAGTTTTTGGACTGATGGACAGACGCCATATTTTATAAATTTGACCTTGAAGGACGACCTTGGCCTTTACCTTTCACCACTCAAATGTGCAGCTCCGTGAGATGCATATGCAGGCCAATTATCAAGTTTCAGTAATGCAAATGTTATGGCCAACGTTAAAGTTTTTTTCCGACGGACTGAAATACACACATACTGACATACTGACGGACAGTTCAACTGCTATATGCCACCCAACCGGGGCATAAAAATAGATACAAACAAATGATTAAAAAGCGCACAAAAAGTTAGCCCCAAATTGTATTTGTTGTATTGTATATAAGCTAAAAACGGTTGAAAATGTTCTCTAAATGTATTCAAAAAAATGTTTTGCTTATAACAATCATTACTTCAATTCTGAGTCTACAAACAACTGTCAGTTTATGTGGCGTGTATAAAAACGCAATATCCATATAAGATACCGATGCGTCCACAAGCCAAATAACTTAAAAAAAATAAATACATCAAATATTTGAATGTTTCATTTGTAATGTTCGATTTTTAATTAATGGTGGCAATGAAGATGTATATATATATTTTTATTATTACATTATTGAATTAATGGTAATACATTTTACTGTAAAACATGATGATACACTCCTACAAATCAAGCCTATTGTGAGGTTTTGAAATCTTACGTCGAAGTTCAGTACAGTCGGACATTGTTGTATAATTATATTGTCCCATTCACCTTGTTGTATCCTTTTGCTTAATTGTTCAGAATTTTGAATTGTTAAATTTAATTAAGTTTAATATACAGTGTGTACCGTTTTATATTGTAAAAATATTGGGCATATATATATGTTATTTAACTATAAATTTTAAATTGAAATATATTTAAAACTTTGGCTAATTACAAAGGAATTGTTTTCATAAAAAAAGCTACACTATTGTTTTTTTTTGGGGCACTAAAATAAACAAATTAAAATGTGTTAGTGTTATGATTTAAGTGTGGTCATTAATATCATCAGATGAGTGTTATATCTCAAAGTCATAATAAATCAAAGAAAAACTGATTATGTATATTGTATAGGGGGTCTAATGGAAATAAATCTACTTATAAATAAAGTTCTTTCCAATTTATGGAATTCCAAACAAGGACGCTCACTTCAGATGTTACAACAACATAAACATTTACATGTTTGTGTTGCATAATAAGGTATTTCACAAATCTCGTTATTTAAAAAATTTTTTTTTGATAATTCTGTTCAAGAGAAATTTCACGTAAAGTCGAAAAGTTTCGATAAATAAAAGGTACGAACAATAAAGGCGCCTCCTATCTCAATAAGTGATTATTGTTGTTTTCAGAAACAGTGTTCCCGCCATAGCAAACAATGTCTTACATAGCATTCAACTGCGTTTCAAGAAATGAATCACTCCTTTAAAATTCGGTAACACAAACGTGTTAAAATCGTGTTTGCAAACTGTCTAGATACAATAAGCGTCGCGAGTAATATTCACGGAAATAAGACACCTGAAGCATACAAAGCCAAAGTCAAAGCATTTGCTTGACGAATTTTGTAGTCGTTTAATGACTTTTATAACATAACACTTAAAATACGATGCATCATTTTGTGTGTGTGTGTAGGGGGGGGGGGGGAAACTCTTTGCAATTGATATTAAACTATTGATTGAATGAGTATGATTCCATCAATCAGTTTCAATGTAGCAGTCCGATAACCAAAACATAATATGTGTACATTGAGAACCAGATTAATATAGAAATCGAATGAATTGATAGAATATGAAATTTGTTCTCGCTACTATCGCATACTTAAGCGGGTTGACAAAGTTTTCGTTATTATTAATGCATGTATCAGCAGACCGATACCGACTTATATTTAGTTTCCAAACTAATAGTAAACTTGTGGACATAAATAGTAACTGTGTAATGTGTAATCACCCTATTGATATATCAATTAAACTTGTAATTCTGACGATCATCGTTTTTATCATAAAAAAGCGTACACTAAACGAGTATCCATTTCCGGAAAACATAATTAGATGAATATACATTTATTTATTAATACTTACATTAAGGAAAGCCCAAATTGAAGTAAAGAATACACGCATAAGTGCCAGCTGTGAAATATCTGCTTGATCGTTCTGCACACGTCAACTACAAAAAAGCGTTTTTTTTCTTTTATTAAGACTGAACATATATATCTTGTTAGCAAAAACGGCATTTTTTTATATTTTCAACTGGTGTGTCAAGTTAATTATGAATAACTGTTTACACTATATTAATTTAGTTATTACATGTAACAGTACATTAGAACATATAATCCATGCAATACAAATATACATACTATTTAAGTCTAAATATACTATACAGGTAGAAGTATTTATTGCTTAAAACATAAAGACTTCAAAAAACAATATGACAGAATTCAGAAACAAGCATGTGGCTTATTATATGCTTTTTTGGTCTTCTGACAGTTGGTAATGCTGCTGATATGGTGTAAATTGACCAAACGTGTATAAACAACGTAAAGAAGTGACACAACTACGAACAATATAGAACAGTGATAGGTATTAGTATACCATTTAGACATAAAAAAATAAACGTTATAATACAACTATTATAACAGAGTATTTTAGACATTAAAAGCTAATAAATTGAGTAGGATAGGGAATGAAGTGAAAGAGTATAGTTTTAAAATAAGAGAAGTTGCGGTAAGAAACAAACAGCAGTTGTGGGACGAGGAATCGTAAGCAGAATATGGTTTGTTCCTGAGAGGTAGGTTTAGAATGTATGACCATCTCGGATCAAAGACTGAACATGCTTGAATATGAATGAATTAACATTAAATGGTCCGTCTTTAACACCGGACAGAAGTATTTGCAAAGTTATGGTATACAAACATGACATATTGTCAAAAAGGACAACTGCTTTTGTCAGTATGAATTTGACAATTAAAGCCAAATTATATCTATCTTCAATCTCACCATTTTGAAAATAGGGACTCTGTATAATGTTTGTAACGTACGAATTCTCATTGAATCTGCCACAATTCAACAAGCATGCAGAACATTAGACGTTTACTCTCCATCGTGGTAAATCTGTTGAATTATTGTTTCATCTTTGTTTAGATGTGCTTTGAAAGCAGAGAAATAGAAATAGCCATTGTTACAAATTTCAGTAGATTGTACCATAATTGTATATTTGATGGTTGATCGTGACCAAATTTGTGATTTCCACTGAATTTTGCAAATATTGTTAGAATTTCGAAGAGAATAATCCGCTCTTTTACCCACGCTAGCGGGAATCGATGTACACAAAATATAGTGTCCGTTAATTATAATTGCTGCGTCCTGTTGAACATTTTAAATGTCAATTCGATTCGATTCTATCTTGTGTGGTAATGGTATCTCAGACTACATCGGCGCATTTAATAATTGATCTAATAAATGTACATCGATACAAAGTCCCGTAAACTTAACTAAAACGTTATCATGAGATTCGATATGCGCCTTGTATTGTTCTTGATTGATTCAATGTGGGCATGAAAGGAGCATGAATCAGAAACAATTAAGCCTAGATGTATCTGAGACGAAACCCTAACCATTTGGCAGTCGTTGAGAAAAAGAGGCGTCTGTATTGAGTGGTTGATTTTTCTTGATATTACTAGGGATTCGATTTTGGATTGATTCAAGGTATCTAACCACTGATTATCTGAGAATCATATTTTTGTTTAAGAACAAAGTAAAGACGATTAGCCGTGTCAACCGGGCTGTCGACTTAAAGATATGTATACAGCGCGTTATCGTCTGCATATAGGCGAATCGGACAGTTATAATATCGTGCATAGTAATTTAGGTACATTAAGAAGGAAGGCACCCCCCCCCCCTAGAAAGACCCTTGCGGAACACTACACTAGCATTTTCTGGAAATGTGTCAGATTGGTAGCTGGAGATAACAACAAACTGTACCCCACTCGTATGTAGCATGTTAACCAAGATAACCCAGCATTTCACAAGATGCCACTGAGTCTGAGCTTGTGAATAAGCCCATCGTTCAATACTCTATCAAATTGCATAGAAATTACATAAATTACGCATCTAACTTCTTTACCGTAATCAAGGGCTTTACAAAAGGAGTGATTCACTGAGACTAATAGGTTGACAGTGGAATCTGTTGGTATGAAATCTGATTACAATTGGCTTATACAGTTGGAAGCCCTCAAATTGTTAAATATATATTATGGAAAAAAATCTTTATTTAAATCGCTTGAGAGGGAGATTGGTCTTTAGGTTCCAACATCCTGAGGATCGTTCTTTGTGTGAAGTGCACAAGCAGTGGCTTCTTACTATCTCCATGAGACCCTGCCAGTACCTATGGAAAAATGATAAGATTTTGAAGTTGACCTGCAATCGCAGATGCAATTTGTTTAAAAACTTCATTATTCATTCAGTCCTGTCCTGACGTCTATCTCGTTTTCATAACAATTCAGCTTAAGACGGGAAATGATAAGATCTTCAAAGAGGGGGTACTCTGACACCTGAAAATTAAGTTCATAGCCGTTTTATAGAAACCTTTTTTGCCTGTATGTAATGTTTTTTTCTTGTACACTGTTTGACATTCGCAATTCATGTAATTCTGAGAACAAACACAAATAATGTATATATCACCTTTTTTTAAATGTTGACTGCTAGTCGTGTGCATTGACCGTGCTATCATCGAACAGAACATGTTTTATATTTTGACTATTACAACGTACAGCGTCAGTAGAACACAACTAACACACAACTTTTAAGAAAATATATTTCACGCTTATCATATAATTCACGTACATACCGTATACATTTCAGTACATACGGCATACCTGGTATTTAGTATAAAAAATTGAACTTTTAATTTTGTATTACCTATACATCAGAGTGTTAAAGTATGTTTCTTTGTTTTTCGAGGAAAAGCTTACATATAACAATTATTTTGTTCATTAAATGTATATTAAAATCAGACATTTTAAATAATTTTGACATGTTTTTAATGTAATGAATGTCCAACATGTCCACATTTTTTTATGATATCCTTCTGCAATACCATGCACATTGCAAATTAAAATCCGACGAAACTCACAGATGTTCTGTTGTCTACAAACATCTAAGGAAAACAGTAATACAAATGTCACTGCAATTTATTCCCTTAACAATATATCAATTAAAACAGAACATGCAAATAATTGCGTTGTTTAAAACATGTTAATTTTTAGAAGAAGCTTAACAGTGTTTTATTTATTATATGAGAATTCCGAACAAATTAAAACTATTCATGTACAAAGAACAAGGGAGTGTGTTAGACTTGTGTCGACATGTCTGTCTTGCCAAATTGAATGTCTGCGTTAACAGATAACACACACCGACTTATGCTTCTACGTATTTATTATAACTATCCCCCGCAAAAGGCGTTGTCAGTTCGTCCGTCTGTCCGTCTGTCATTCCTACCGCCAGTCAGACCGATGGCCACAACAAATTGTTTGCGGGGGATATCAATTCAACGAATTTGCTTCGTATTTGTTGTATTGGGGTTATTTGGAAATGACAACACTTATTGTGAACGTTTGGAACATGGTTTATTGTCTCCTCTATATCCCAGTACACACGTATATATATATATATTAAGAAGAGATGAACACACAATTAATTACATGTGTAACCGACATATTTGGTACTTTGAAATAAAGACAAGGATGCAAACTTGCTGATTGAAGTATTCATCTATCCTGTATTCAGGCCAACATCTGAAAATTTAAATTCACTTTAATATGGTTAATACAAATATTATTAAGTAAAAATTGTTGTTAATACAAACTTAAATTGATTGACAAATAATATAATATTATGTATACATTATTATATAGAAAGAATAAACTAATACAGAACGAAATAGCGTCATAAAACCTAGCACAATCTCTACAGTGTAAATGAACTAGACAAACGTCGCATAAGGTCCTTTTTAGAATATCTTTTCATTCGCCTTTATTGACATACGGAGGTCAAAGCCAGACCAAATATTTTGTTTTACTTGTCATCTCTCTTGTATGTTATCATTAAACAAAGTAAACAGAATCAATTGGAACGAAAACCAAATTAATGAGCTCTGGTGCCAACAAATCGTTTTCAATGATGATATATCATTCTGTATGACATACCGCTAGTGTAAATGTCAGATAAACAACGGGTGACTTTTGATATAGACATATTTCCAAAGTTTCGGTAATAAAACTGGTAGGAAAATTTGATATTTGTTCGTGACAGTGGTGTATGAAATTTGCTTCTTATACTCCGACGATATTTATACGGAAAGTTTATTAAACTAGTGTACTGTTTTTAGTAAACGTTTGGCAAACACTGTTACGACGAGTTGTAATTTGTCAGGTTCCTAATATTTATCAAAGCGCTGAAGGTACTGAAGTTGCTCGCTATTGCATAATTTAAGACGCAGCTGATTTTTTAAAATAAATCGCAAAATTTAAATCAACATAAGTCATGCACATTTATAAAGAATTTATCTTACAGCAAGGATCAAGATATGTGTGCACTTTTTATCATCCTATTTATTTGATAGAAATAACTTTAACAAAATAACGACAACATGGCCCTTTTTGACGTTCAGAAAGCATAGAAATAATGATGAAAATGGTAATGAGAACTAAATATAAAGACAATTTGCAATCCCCACCATATTAAATTAATATTGTTGGAATATCGAATACCTATTTTATTAAGAATATTATTTCCTTATGGAAATTCTGTGTACACACATTTTGATTTTTGACATCATATACAAATTATAAATATACAATAAGAAAATTGATGAAAATAAATAAATAACTAAACTTGCGAGCAATACTTTTTACTCACGAATTTGGTAGTCATAAAGACAGCCCTGTTGACCTGTACTTTGCTGTTTATGCATTACTTGATACCCCAGCAGTTCACACGGTGACAACAACACTGGCCTAAACATGGGTATAGAGAACTTATGCGCTTTCTTTTCAGCGTAGCTGTTTCATTCAGCTTTTCACCTTAAAATGACTTTTATGTAACGCCAGCAGACACGCATGAATATATTGGAATATTTTATATGCTGATTCGAGATAATACATCTTGACTTTGGCTACAGCACGTGTCTGTGCACAGCGCAAATGATGTATCACTATTCAGTGTAAGGAATTCCGGACTACTCTCTGTACGTTCAAACGACACAAATTGTGGCCCAGTTACAAGCGTTAAAATCCTTCTCGCAGAATTTCAGGGTCAGTACTCGTTCACTTAATCGTCCGAGGAATATATAATTAACTATCGATAAACACATTTTTGCTTTCAAGATGAGAAAAGAAAATAGTCAAGTGTCACGATAAGAGGAATATCGTTTAATTATCCAACCACAAATGTTTGCCGTACTCAGTCAGCACGTCAGGATATCGTTCCTACACGCCTGGATAGACTTCAATTATTTACAAGTTTGCTATTTTGTTTTCAATTTTGTATCTGAAAGCATTGTGCTAACATGAGTTATTTACAATTCGCAATGCATTTTTTAATGACCCTTGTCATGCGAAAATGGGTTTTATTTAATACGCGCCCATCATATGTATAGCCCACTTAGCCTGTGCATTTCTCAGTCTCGTCAGGAGATACAAAATATGACCAAATCACATAGGGTGATTTTACAGCGATCAACATATCTTCTAACCAAACTGCACAGGTTGTGCTTAAGACACGCTGGCCGAAACGCATACGATCCATTTTCGCATGACGCGGCAATGAAACTGTGATTTAAATGTGTCGAAAGAAAAAACTGCGAGTAAATCAAAGTTCGATGGTGAAGAAATACACTCATAATAAGGCAAACATTATGCCATTGTGAGGAAACATACGATGTGCACTCCCGTAGTATAATTTTATCTACTTGCACTAATGTGTGGTACTCCCTAAGTATAATTTGTATTTACTTACACTAATGTGTGGTTTGACAATGCCAATAGGCATTACATGCGGTGAAATTGCGCCTAGCAAGTTAACAAACACTAAACACTTTTGTTTTCAGTTTAATTATTTACAAACGTAAATTGCAAACCTTATTTCTAAGTCTAGCGATTATATATCATTTTTGTTGTTGCGTATTGTATACGTGTAGTAATTGGTGAACTTATGTTCAGCGTTTATTTATTGAGAACTGTGAATGTAAACACACTTTACCTTCTAATTTTACGTGGTTAGCACCTGTGAATACAAAAGATCGCCGCTTTCTGTTGAGAACAAAAGAATGTTTCCCAGGCATATCAAATTTTACCCCGCTGTATCAGCATGCACTATGCAAGAGGTTACACAGCATCCCGTTATACTTGTATATCAGTATCTATTTAAAGCCTCAGATTATGAATGAATGCGGTGGTTATCGTTCTCAGCGTAGTTAAGAGCAGGCCGACTTGCAACGCGTACTACTAGCCTTAGTTGTTCGCAAGCGAACAACTAAAAATGAACACGTATCTACTACATGTAGCTTATTTTTGACACAGGATATAATCAAACAATAATAATATGTCATCACTGTCACCCACCATGGTCGACTGAAAAACTGCCAATGAGTCTTATTGAGGTGACTTTATCCTTTATCTGAACCATAGTAGAAAAAAGGAACGATACTAGTATAACCATACGACTTGAAGAATGGCGTGTTAAACATTATTGATTAAAATGTAAATCTGCGTTTTAGTCTATTATCTGAAATGGCGTGTATTTCATTGAACACTAAATGCTTTAAAGAGACCGTCAACCACAAACGACGAAAAAAGAAAAGTTCTTAAATACCTTTTTTATATTGAATAAAATTTCCTTACTGGTATGTTTCATTACTTGAAAAAGTTGTTACGTTTTCATATTTTCAGTATATTCTGTAATAAAATTGTACTGGGTACAGGTACCAGATCAATATCAGTTAACTATAAATAACGCACGTAGATTGATCATCATCGTCACGTTGTAAACACATGAATGCAAATTGTGCATGCGAAGTGAATTGTATACATTATATAAATATATATGATAATCATTTTACTTTCGTTATTTATTGTGTGGATATCGTTATGTCACATCTTATCGTGATTACTTTTGATTTCACATCGCGAAATTTTATTACCCCATATACTGAAAATATGAACTTTTTTCAAGCTATATAATATACCAGTCGTGATATTTTAATCAATTTAAACTAATAATTGTAAAAAATACAGTATTTTACAACTTTCTTTTTTCGTCGTTTGTGGCTGACGGTCCCTTTAAATAAATAATTTGATTTTCATGTATGGACTTTTTCAGATGCGTCCGGTGTGAAACGATTATATACTGTAATGTTGATAGTCCCATGGCAAAACTAACTATCACGTGTTTAGAAACTTTGCAAAAAATCAATATCAATCTCTGAATTATTTTACCGATTGTAAAGCTTTAAAAAATAGCATATGTTCACTTTCCGTGTTTAATGTTGTAATATCGATACAATAGCAATCATGTTAATCACAAATTAATACTTAAACTATAATAACTGGAATAAAGCCAAAGCAGCTTGACGATTGTCTCCATGGAGATTCAATTTAACAAATTTTCAATTTTAGAAATGTGGTTGCTATGGTCACACATTTTAATAATCTTAAAACTAATACTTGTGTTGACCTTTGGGGATAACTTGTATATTGTCAACACTAACATTAATATAACTTGTGAAATTACAATTTTTCGTATCATCGTGTACACAAATTAATCTTGAGCAAATTTACGAGACCAGCCTTCAGAAACTTGCATTGCAGTGACGTCTATATGAAAACATTGTCTATACGATACGAGTAACCAAGCCAGCTCTTTATATAAAATAGAGATTATTAGCATTTATTGTTTTTACAAGCTGCACGTGTTAACGGAATTCATCTGCACAATTTAAGCGTTGATGATTTTGTATTGCTTTAGTTATGAAATAAACTTACAAACGTTATCATTTATATATAGCTAATAAAACTTCAGCTACGCTATACAGATATTCAATCAGTATACGTGTCTGTCCGCTTGTCACTTCATTATAGCAATTAACAATTTTTTCAATAATTAAGACATAATATGATAGGAGTTATACACAATAGCATATGTTAACTTAAAACGGTCACTGGAAAGCATTAATGGATTAAACTGGATGAAGGGTAACAAAACCACAATTATAGCCGCGTAAAGCAATTTGAATTAATTACGATTTGATTACTTAAAACACTCCATTGTAAGTAAAGACAAACTTTTTTACGTACGCTGAATAAATTAAAAATAATAGTTCAGGTATCTAATAAATCCCGTCATGTCAACCTGAATTAATTTGTTTAATGGTTCATAAAATGTATGTTATTCATACAGTTAAGGAAGAAAACAAAGTGCATATTAGACATACGTCAAACAATGTGAGTGCAACTGCGTAAGCTATGAACATGTGAATATAATATTTTCTGTCAAACACGGGCATTCAATTGCTAGTTTAAAATGGATAAACAAACATGAAGATTTTTCGTATTATATTTGTGCAATAACAATGCTCCTTGTCGACTTGTTCGAACACTTGCGTAAACGTGTCTATTTTAATATTTACGTGACTGTGCTATTTTTCTGAAATTTTGATATTTTATGTAAGCTTATGATTAACTCTAGATTTTAACCAATTCTAAGTCCTTTCCTTGAAAAGTATCTACATCTCATCAGTACAATACTGAAGTTTTATGAAATATCATTTTAAGACTAGAACCACTACTTGGTGTCTTTAGGGAAGATCTAAAGAACGATCCTACGGTGAGGATCGAATCCGTGACCTCCCGGTCGCAAGGCGGACACCATATCCATTACACCACAGCAACCTCAAATTTATCTTTAAGTAAATTGAAAAAAATAAATCGTGTTCAGAGTTATATATGCGCACATGTTCTTACTTAACTGAAAAGATGTGTCATGGTATTAGAAGATAAACATTTTGCCTTTAAATTATTTGCATAAATAATTTTATATTGGTAGTTTATATTGGTTATATTTAAGACTTGTTAAGCCCATAATTTTGTCTTCATGATTCGTATTGTAAAACTTGTATACATGAACATTTAAGCACCTTGTTGCATTTAAATGAATATTTGAATTCGATTTCAAATGTTATGTGTATGGGCTGATACTCAACTTAACAAAAGTAAGTTAAAGTATATCAACATGCAATCACCAACAGTCGCGACATGTCTCGGTAACACAACAAAGAAACGCACAGTCAAATGATTTAAAAAACAAGGTCAACACAATCGTATGATCGTGATTCTTAACATCGACGTGAATCAATTAATTATACACATTTAACATGGCACGTACGTCAATTATAGAAAAAAAGATCGCAACGAGGATTTCAAGTCAGACTCATGCTTAAAATAGTGTTAGATAGCATAGATAATTTGTATGCTCGCGAGTGTCAATGTGTTCAATACCACACATCACCCTCGGTAACACAACAAAGAAACGCACAAATGATTTAAGAAACAAGATCAACACAGTTGTATGATCCGTCAAACGCAATGTAGTTTGTAATAGGATTCTCAGAGGGATAACTCATATGTTATTGTGTGTTCTCATTTTGCTTTTGTCCAAAGGCAAGCGTAATCGATATGGAAATGCAAATAACTACACTTGTAATACACTTGACCTTAACACAAAGATTACAAGCTCCAATGTCTGGTTGGGTTTGTCAATACTTTCCTGAAAATGTACCAGTGTTCACCATGTTTTTAGAAGACTGATTAAACCCCAATTAATAATATCTAATTTACAGGTGAATAATTTTAGGATTGTATTAGATTAAAAGTCAGTATTGAGATTCTCAGTGGTGATAGGCATTTATGACCGTTAGTAGTATTTTGAATACTAACTGCAAGTAGTGTTACTTCTTGTTGATAGTAAAATAGTTATTTATAGACACATGCCATCAGATCTCTATTTAAGATTGATTTAATGTTTAAAATTAATATTCATTCGCGTGAGAAGTATCCATTCGTCACTATATGGAATGACAAAGGCGCCATCTGTATCATTAAATTGTAATCGTTTTCTCAACAGCAATGTCGTCGCCTAGGGAACGATATCTGGCCACGAAATACAAACTTGTTTAAATCATTCATTTCTCGTTGGAAAATGTCTGGCAA
This sequence comes from Dreissena polymorpha, assembly GCF_020536995.1. NCBI lineage: Eukaryota > Metazoa > Mollusca > Bivalvia > Myida > Dreissenidae > Dreissena > Dreissena polymorpha. The sequence goes on along the minus strand of NC_068364.1, from coordinate 55,161,511 downwards.
AACATTCCAAAAGAGGTTTTTGCGAATTTATTTAAACCCATCTTCGGTAAACACGCAGTATGTCATATTCACCCACCGCTAGCCTTCAGTAGAAACAGTCATATAAACGCTAACAACTAACTTTAATAGCCTGATATTTTATTATTTTTGTCATTTGATTACTTGAAATAAAAAAAGTTATTTGTGTACGTTAAGTATTATGTATACTCATTTAAAGTTCATTAAATTGTTATGTGTATGTGAATATTCTGAAATTGTAATTTAAATACAATTGTATAAACGAATGTACATCGACCATGAAAACACTTGAATATAGAATTCAGCCATTAGTCATCTGCTTTGATAAATGGTCATTGCATAATCTCGAAAGTGATTTACGAATAGTGCAAAAAAGCAGTTGTTAAATCTATTAATTTGAATGTCAACAGTGTGTCCATCTGAACTAAAATGTAATCATAGTAGCTCTTCTGGCGTTGCTATGGTACATGTATTAAAGAAACATGTTTGTAATGAAAACAACATTCGATTAGTAATTGTCATTGATGAATGGGATTGTATCATTACCTTAAACACATATCAGGTCCAGTCAGTCAGTTACTATATATATGCAATGTTGTCACTCAAAGCAATTAAACATAGTACTTATTTTTCTAAACATTAAATAAATTACTGTTTTTGGAAGAGTTAAGTTTTAAATTCAATCATTACATTATTGATAATTGTGTTTTTTAAATGAAATATCATCGATGTTCCTTTAAATAATACTTAAGATTCAATACAAACAATAAACACATATTATTATTATTTTATCATTGTTTTTATAATTATACCAACATTATAAAGCAATAAGGCTGCATAAACCTGTATTATTTGATACGGATAAATAAAGCAGTCTTTCGATTTAGTACTTACATGATCATCACATTTGAGAATTTCTCAAACACACCGATTTACTAAACGTTAATCGTATCTGATTGGATCGCATGTTTTAATGATTTTTTAAGTAAAAAATAAGTCTTTCTTTGCCTGGCTAACGATCCTTGCTAGAAATTTAGTGCGATAGCCATTTGTCCACTTAATATTATACAGTTTTTTGCATTTGGTCAGCATTATATTCTTTGCATTTGCATCAACGATGTCACTATCAACACCATCATCAGAATTGTGGCTTAACTGACACTTATCTTCACTTCAATAGCATGATCATGTAAGTACTAAATCGAAATGAATCAAATATGAGGTTTACACAATCAATGAAAAATACTCATTTCTGTTAACTATTATATGTTTTCTAGTATTACGTGATTGTATTTTGTTATAATGGTATTTTCTCCCCTCGGATTTAAACAACAACATAAGTTAACATTAACAACAATATTGTGAAGATTGAAAACAAATCTTTCCTCAACGCCCCGGTTTTCAAACCCCTTTTTAATATAAAAAACATATAATATTCAATTGACAGGATGTGTGCCTAGTTGTGTAACTTGCAAAGCATAAGTATTAGATGGCTACTTCTGAATTCATTTCATACAGGTTTGTTTAAATTGATTATGTTAGTTCTACAACACAAACACTACTTAACTGTACTACTCGACGTCTTACGTAATGTTTAACACATCGTGATTCTTACATCGACGTCAATCAATTAATTATACACATTTAACATGATACAAACGTCAATTATAGCAAATAAGATCGCAACGAGGATTTTAAGTCAGACTCATGCTTAAAATATTGTTAAATATCAAAGATAATTTGTATGCTCGCGAGTGCCAATGTGTAAAATAGCACACTTCAACCTGATATTTGGTTCATTTTATCATTTTTATAGCAGAGTTTAAAGTTCAAATGTTAGAACTTAATTATATGCTTTTTTTATTTATCACGAATTATCAAAATGTATCATATATAATATTAAATAAGTATCTTAACATGGACATAATTTTAATAGTTTCAGTAGAACATTGAATTCGGTTATTTGAATCATTTACAAACAAACCACTATGATTCATTCTACATTATGATTTTCCATAAGTTGATATGGAATGCTCTCTCATTTTGGTGTTTTTAAATACAGATGTAAAAGCAGGGTTATTGGTTTTGTTTATTGTTTATAAAACTTAAATGATTTAATGCACAAACCTTACATATCATATTAAATGAATGGCATTGGAATTAGCTTAGCTGTTTTACAATCGTTCTAATCATTTTCAATAGTGATACATCATCATTTGTAACAGATTGGAAGTGTGTTTTACTGATTAAATGTCCAACAAACAATGGTTATCTTATGATTATGATTCGTGCCAGACCATCAATGATTTATCGTAGAGAGAATTTTAGATTTGTCCTTAACATAATGTTTTTATTTACCACCTTCTTTTTAGATGATAGATTTAACATCCAACGCCTCGAATTTGGTATGTAGATGCTGATAATTTGGCAAATAATCATTCGTGTGTGTGGACAGTTAAAGATATTTGCATATTATGTCAATGCCCGAAAATAATAAACTCGAATAGACGCTACTAGTTTGAAGCATATATCTATATTCTATCGTAAAGCTTTTTGCTGTATGGTAATATTGCTTACAAGGTTCCATCATATTCGCAAAATAAACATTTAAAGATAAAACATATAAGTGAACGTATAATCGCCAATAAGCTGCAGTACATACATTATAGATACCAATAATGTCAGACTAACTACTATAAGCAGTCACTCAGTGGTATGTGTAGAAGGTTTCAATATGTGGCTGACACAGATTTATAAATCCATAAGTTATAGTTGTCTATGAAAGTTAGAGTTGTTATGCAAATAAAATAAAACTCGTTTTCGTATCCAGTATAATTTCATTAGACAGTATGTTCTTATAAGCAACAACAGTAACACAATTTGCCATCTGCAACACAACCCAGAGTCGTAAAGAACTTCAACTAAATGGACCAAAGAATAGAATTACAGTTAAGACTGTGGCTTTCATTAGCACATCCTAGTTGGAAGCAAACAATTTCTGAGATTAAAGGTATAATAAGCATTACTGTATTAGAAACATCTTCAACAAATGTATTGCAAGGATGGATAATGAAGGCAGTTTTTAAATAAATGATATGTGAAAAAAAAGCAGCTCAGGATAACTATTGTTTTATTGAAACACTTCTCACTTATCACTTCACACAACATCATAACTACACAAAATACGAGTCCATACCTACATATGATGGGGAATAGTGGTTTTAAATCTCTCAACATTTTATAGATCAGATACTTGATATCATGTTAAATGTATACAATTCGATAGTTATCTTGATTGGTTTCTGTTCTGTATTAGGCATACTTTTTACATCCATATTGATTTAAATATTTCTATAACTTTATAGATAGAACTAATCGGTACTCAAATTTCTATTTTGTTTTGAACAACAGTGCTGTAATATGTATGTTGCTAATGTATTCTATATGTGCATTTGTTATCCATATACTGTGATACACTAATTTACTTTTGTATTGATAATGACTTATACATACAAAATGCGTATTTTTGTAAACCAGTTGATATAAATAGAAACAGATTCATGGAGGATGTTCGCTATTGCGCTTCAAATGTTTACATTAGGCTTTGATGTCCTACACTAATTTTATGTGTTCAAATATTTGCATAACATGAATTCCGTGGATTAAGTTTTAGGATTTGAATTAATAAGAGAACTTGAGAGATTTCTTAATCTTCAAATCGGCTATATTATATGAACTAGGACGAGTCGTATATTCAACGCCTATGTACATTTTGGGCATTGCATTGCTGGTTCAACACTTGCATATTATGAGTCCTCTCCCGTTAAGTTTTGTATTTAAAAGTATAACGACTTTACTTAATGTCGAAGATAATGTGAATAGACAATCGACTGATCGTTGAGAGTTTATCTTAACACTTGACTAAGGCATGTTTTTTGTTTTCAATGTAATTGCGCAGTATTAAATATTAGCGTCGGGCCAATGTGTAAAGTAATGGGTTGAGTCATACAGACTCAACCACATTCATGCAATGGCAATGTGTAAGTGTTTAACTATGTTTGTTTTTAATTTAGAAATACATGTAGCTATGAGGTTCACCTATGACTAACACTTTCGGACCGTACTTTATTTAACGTGTTCATAAGCGAGCAATACACAAACTTATACATGTTATTCCCTATAATTGCCGTAAATATTTCTACTGAGATGTGTGGTCATTTACCAAGTGCGCTATATCTCAATAAGTCAACAACATGGACTAAATGTATATTGTGCATGGTGTCTCAATGAAATCAGTATATTTGTACATATGTGGATTGTAAATGTATTGAATTCCAAACGAATAAACTTACTTCAAAGACAGAAAATGCAGTACGAATGCTGTTATTTTTTGAACGTTCGTGAAAACAAATCGTTAATCTAATAAGCCTTTTGATAATGTTGTTCATTTATACTTAACATTCAGTCGCGTGAATATTTTCAATAAATCAATGGTACGAAATATTAATGCACCTTCTCTCTCAATAAGTGATAATTGTTTTCTCAGCAACGTTGATGTCGTCTTTGGAAACAGTTCCTGTCAGAGAAATCCACTGTGTATTAACAAATGAATCATTTCTTTAAAAGCGGGTAACACAAACGTGTAAACATGATTTATACATTCATTCGGAATTCTATATAAGCGCCGCGAGTTATATTCACAGTAAAACGTATCAGAATCATACAAAGCTAAACTAAAATTAACAGCATGTTCCTGACTTATCTGGTTGTCTTTTCTAAATATTCGTATAACTTGAAAATAACATCTAAACTTGTGCAGTTGTTTGAACACTCATGTTTATGTAATATTGCGGTCAATTATGTTAAAGCTTCTGATATTAAACGTACTGGCAATGGCAACATATTGTTGTCTGAACAATAGGATTTTATGATTCTCAATGAGTCAATAAATGTAAAAACAAAACATTTAAAAGATCATACATCTTTTATTTCGGCAAATGTCTATTCAAAAGTATTAGCAATTAATGGCCAAATATTGAACGAATTATGATTATTCAATCGGTCACATTTAGTTCAGCGGTCTGATCAACCGTACATGCAGTATTAATATAATTTTCGATGTTTGAAATTTATTGAATGAGTCGAAAATTACTTTCCCTTCAGTATGAATTTGCCGCTAGAGGCGCTCTAGAAGCACAAGGTTTTCGTGCATGGTTAAAACGTGGTCAGTTTTCGTCATTCAGCTTTGGGAACTCGCACGGTATACATGTTATTTTTCGGCTTGGGTTTACACAATGGACGACATGGAGCGAGCCACGTGTTCGGAAGACATAAATAACAAATTAAAAGGAAATTCTGTTTGAATTAAAGAAACAGCAAGTTAATATAACTTCTTTGAAACAGCAAGTTAGTTTACCAGTGTCGTCTAAACAAGACCACAATGACATTAAATGGAAATATGAAGGAAACAAACAGCAATATGATTTCAATTGTGATGTCCATGAAGGAATCAAGCAATGCATGTGGGCAATTGAAAACCAGAAAAGCGACTACGCAAAGGAAGTTTTATCGGAGGTTGCCAAGAGAATTCACACGAGAAATAAACACATAAGGATAGCGGAAACGTCAGAAGGCGGGTGGGAAACTGTCAAACAGTATGAACAGAACCCCCTCGCGAGTGACTCAGATGACGAGTCGAGAATCAATAGGGTGGATTCTAAAGCTCTAAAGAAAAAGAAGGTTAAGCAAGCGAAGTTTAAGAAAAAGCCAGCCGTCCTGTATGGACACTCGGACGCACTCCGTCAGTTGCTTGAGGGACAGGCAGGAACACGTCCGGCGCCGTAGCCGTTACCACAGAGGCCCACACCACCGTCGATTGGTTATTTTCGTTGATACTCTGGATGGGGTCCCCAGCTCGGGCCATGCTTCGCGTGTGGACAGGTCGGTCACATCCGGCGGACGTGCCCCACAACCAGAGGGCAGCAAGCGAGCGCTCAGGCCAGGAAGTACTGATGCCACTGAGGCGAGCCCACCCGTGACCGAAAGTGCTGTATTTAAAGATGAGTATTACATTCATGAACAAAATGACAGATTTACTAATGATTATTTTATTTACGAGCAAGGTCAGAAAGACATTATTGTTAAAAATAGGTGAAAAGAACATATCCAATTTTGGAAAACATTGGCGCCAATCAATTTATTATTGATTCTATAGAACACGGTTATAAGATTTCATTTTATTCTTTACCCGAAAGCGTATTGCTTAAAAACAATAAATCAGCACGTGATAATAGGGAGTTTGTAAGGAAAGCAATTACAGATTTGTTAGATCGGGATTTGGTAGAAAAACAGATGCCCCTCCTCGTGTTGTTAATCCACTTTCTGTATCCATTCAAAGTAATGGTAAAAAGCGTCTCATTTTGGATCTGAGATGGGTAAATAAACACGTATGGAAACAATCGGTTAAATATGAGGATTTGAGATTAGGTTTGATGTTTGTTAAAGAAGGGGGATTTATGATAAAGTTTGATATACATTCTGCTTACCATTTTGTGGATATATATCCTGAACATACAACTTACCTTGGGTTTTCGTTTGAAGATGATCATGGTGTGGTTAGTTACTTTAGGTTCAAGGTTCTTGCATTCGGGTTGGGTGTAGCACCTTATTTTTTCACTAAGCTTACAAAGCCACTTATATCAAAGTGGAGAGGGCGAAGGTAAACGAGTTATTATGTTCTTGGATGATGGTTTTGGTACACATGATAATTATGAGGAGACGAAAAAGCTTGCGTCTGATATAAAGCAAGATTTGCTTCTCTCTGGGTTTATCCCTAATGTAGATAAATGCATCTGGGAACCAGTACAGGAAATTGAGTGGCTGGGTGTTAATATTAATATGAGAGAGTTTTCAATAAGAATTCCTGAAAGAAGAATTAGCAAGGCTATGTATACCATCAATAGTTTATTGGGCTCTGTATATTTGCCAGTTAGAAAGGTAGCTAGTTTTTTGGTCAAATTATTTCTATGAGTATTGTAATTGGCCCTGTAGCTCAAATAATGACTAGATATGTGAGTATCGATGTTGCGAAAGAGTGCACGTGGAATGCGTACGTTAAGTTGTCAATCGATAGTGTAGAGCAATTGGCATTTTGGAGAGAAACGCTCAATTTGCTTAACAAAAGATTGCTTGTTGCTACTGGCGCGTGTTCAAAAGTAGTATACAGTGATGCATCTGCTGTGTCTTATGCCGGATATGAGGTAGAGACGGTGAATAGTGTGGCGCATGGGTCATGGTCGTCAGAGGAGACTAAAATGTCTTCTACTTGGCGGGAACTTTGTGGAGTTTATAGAGTTTTAAAGTCATTACTTGATGTGCTTGCAAGTCACCGAGTTAAATGGTTTACAGACAATCCGAGAGTTTGTAGTGTTATTAAAAAAGGTTCTATGAAAAGGATCTACAAGATTTAGCTATCAAAATATTCCAATTAACAGCGAAAAATTCAATTCATTTAGAAGTTGAATGGACTCCGAGAGAAGAAAACGGTTTGGCAGATTATTTATCTAAGATTGTAGAGACGGATGACTGGGGAATTGGTTTAAATGTATTTGAAATGTTGCAAAGTAAATGGGGCCATTTAGATGTAGATGTTTTTGCGTCAGAACATAATGCTAAAGTTTTGACATTCTTTAGTAGATTTTGGTGCCCTAAATCTGCAGGTATCGATGCATTTACATTTGACTGGAGTATGTTTTTTGGGTTGTACGTTCCTCCTGTTACTCTAATTCCCAGAGTTTTGAGTAAAATGGCGTATTGTAAAGCGAAAGGCGTTTTGGTTGCGCCAGAATGGAAATCGGCTAGTTTTTGGCCACTTATATGTGATAATTCTGGCGACTTTAGTGCATTTGTTAAAGATTTTATCTTTTTGCCTACAAATAAAGATGCATATACACCATGCAGAAATGGTGTTGGAATATTTGGTACAGAAAACCTGCGGTTCAGAATGATTGCTTTTTTCGTCGAGTTTTAAAGGCTCTACTCGTCATGTGTAATTTACCATATCAATGATAAGGTGTTTCCCTATAAAACTAATTCTGTTTTTGCCCTAAATTCAAAAGAGGGAGCACGAGGTTTTCGGGAGCACGAGGTTTTCGTGCATGGTTAATGAGTATGCGCTGAGGTGTACAGCGGTTATGGCGCTTGCCATTTTACAGTGACCTGTAACACACAAGGTGTGGGAACGTGAGTGTAAGCACGATACGAGGTGTCGGTATCGGCTGTAGTGGTTGTAATAGAAATTGGAATGTATTTGTATGTTTTTTAAATGTGTGTGTTTATGTTGATTTTTTTAGTAACACGAAGTTGTCGGTTCACATATGTTGTTAATTTTACTCGTGAATGAGTATGCGCTGATGTGTTCAGCGGTTAAGACGCTTGTCTTAATTGAAGCCACAGTGGCTTGTTACACACCAGGTGTGGGAACGTGAGTGTAAGCACGGTGCGACGTGCCGGTATCGGTTGTCGTGGTTGTATTATAAATTAATGCATTTGTCTGTTGTTGTTGTTTTAATGAGTGTGTTAATGTTAAAGTTTTTATAAACACGAATTTGTGTGTTTAAATATGTTGTTAATTTTACTCGTGAATGAGTATACGCTGATGGTTCAGCGGTTAAGGCGCTTGTCTTAATTGAAGCCACAGTGGCTTGTTACACACCAGGTGTGGGAACGTGCGTTTAAGCACGGTGCGACGTGCCGGTATCGGTTGTCGTGGTTGTATTATAAATTAATGCATTTGTCTGTTGTTGTTGTTTTAATGAGTGTGTTAATGTTAAAAGTTTTATAAATACGTATTTGTGTGTTTAAATTTGTTGTTAATTTTACTCGTGAATGAGTATGCGCTGATGGTTCAGCGGTTAAGGCGCTTGTCTTAATTGAAGCCACAGTGGCTTGTTACACACCAGGTGTGGGAACGTGCGTTTAAGCACGGTGCGACGTGCCGGTATCGGTTGTCGTGGTTGTATTATAAATTAATGCATTTGTCTGTTGTTGTTGTTGTTTTAATGAGTGTGTTAATGTTAAAGTTTTTATAAACACGAATTTGTGTGTTTAAATATGTTGTTAATTTTACTCGTGAATGAGTATGCGCTGATGGTTCAGCGGTTAAGGCGCTTGTCTTAATAGAAGCCACAGTGGCTTGTTACACACCAGGCGTGGGAATGTGCGTTTAAGCAGGTATCGGCTCTCGGGTTATTAATATACATTGGGATGTATTAGTTTGTTTTGAACTTTTTATTAACATACATTTGTGTGTTTACATCTGTTTTTTTTCAGAGACATGCAGATGACATAAACGCGCTGCCTGACGTCTTGGTGGAAGGAGTGTCCTTGCTGCCGGAGTTACTCAAAGAATCAAGAGCGATGAACACATCAGAGGCATACAGAAGGGGGTTTAAAAGGTGGTGTGATTGGGCTTTGAGTAATAACTTAACCAGTGAGGATACTTTTCCCGCCAAGGCTTTTCATGTGGCTTTATATATGACATCTTTAATTCAAACTGCTCAGTCACCAAGTCCTATTGTGAATGCTTTTTATAGTATAAAGTGGTATCATGACTTGTTGGACTTACAATCACCAACCAATTCTAATTTAGTTAAAAATGTGTTAGAGGCTGCTAAGAGGAGACTAAGCAAAAATTCGAATAGAAAAGAACCAATTTCTGTATCTGTACTTGAACAAGTTTTTCACTGTTTGTATAAAGTAAATAATGTGTTTAATCAAAGGACAATTTGTGCACTGTTACTTTCCTATGCTGCATTTTTAAGAAGTAGTGAGTTGTTGAATTTAAATAGATGTGATATTATTATTTACCCAATGTATATGAGTATTTTTATTCAGTCATCCAAGACCGACAAGTATCGGGATGGAGCATGGGTGCCTTTAGCTAGAACTGGTACTGTTTTATGCCCAGTAGTTAATCTTGAAAGATATTGTGTGTGGGCTAAGATACCAAGTATTCAGAATGTTTTGTCTTCTCTCAACTGTCAAAAACAAAAGAAGGTTTTAAACTAAGGCAATGTGATAAACATTTATCATACAGCAATTTATGAAAACTTTTAATTGATGCTATCAAACCTTTCGTATGTGATATAAAATGTTATGGTTTACATTCATTGAGATCGGGTGGAGCCACAGCGGCAGCTAACATGGGTATTCCTGACCATTTGTTTAAGCGTCACGGACGATGGTCCAGTGAGTCCGCGAAGGATGGTTATGTCAAGGATTCGATAGATGACAGGCTAAGGGTGTCTAAGTGTTTAGGTTTGTAATTGTTATAATTATGTAAATATTAAGAACAATTGTTATAATATTTATTTGTTGACAATTATGTTACGTTTAGTAGCCCGTTCTTTTAATTCAGCCGGTATGCGAGTCCCTGCGGCTAGTACCAAAAAACAGAGTTTTTGTTTGTTTGCTATATAGGCAAAGGAGGGATGTAAGGGAATTATAATTTTCGATGTTTGAAATTTATTGAATGAGTCGAAAATTACTTTCCCTTCAGTATGAATTTGCCGCTAGAGGCGCTCTAGAAGCACGAGGTTTTCGTGCATGGTTAAAACGTGGTCAGTTTTCGTCATTCAGCTTTGGGAACTCGCACGGTATACATGTTATTTTTTTAAATAATGTGTTACTATTTCATATTATGGAAATTATATATGAAATTGAATAATTGATATATGTATTGAACTAAATTTACATAGAATGTCACTGTATCATGACTGTTAGAAAGATTGTATTATGTGATGTATGTTTGACGTTTTGATGATGGTTATTATGTTAAGTATAATAATAAATGGGCAGCCGGTATGCGAGTCCCTTCGACTAGTACCAATAAACAGAGTTTTTGTTTGTTTGCTATATAGGCAAAGGAGAGATGTAAGGGAAAGAACGTAGTCATTCCACCTTTGTTTTGTGTTGAACTTGTAATAAATACGATTTTGAGCACGATTGACGTGTGAATTGAATTGAAGAAACGTACCAATTTGGCTAATTAGATTCGCATGATTTAGCGCGTTGGCAATTAATGTGTATAAGTGCATGTGAATGCAGAGCTATACCGCCTAGTTAAATCCACCAGATTAATATTTCAAATTTTATAGTATCTCTGACGATTCAAGATTGTATTGTAAACACAATTAATGAAAATATTATATATTTTAAGGACACATGTATTCATTTGAATATATGTGTTTGTAGTCATTTATAATCAGTTAGGAAAGCCTTTACTTAAGTACAAAATACAAGAATAAAGAATTAGCAGTGTTATATATTTTACAGTTCTGCAAACGTCATAGACAAAATGAGTTTTGCTGCGACGTGCTATTATATACTGATTATGCTAAAAAACGTGTTTGCGGGAATTTCAAAGTGGTGTGGAAATTTAAATATTGATAGAAAATAATTGACAAAATCATAAAAAAATGCTTTTGTGATTTGTTTAATTTTCAAGTTGACAGAAAAGCATTTTAAACTCGCAAAATGTGTCAAGAATTTAGAACATTTGTTAATATCGGCATTGCATGCTTTAAATCCATAAACCATAACGTACGTGTTTTGCCAAATCGTAAATTCATATTACATCGGTATGCCATTATCAATTCGCTGACAGTAAACACGTCTGTTTTAAATGCACTGCAGTTGTGCATGTTTTCAGTGCAATAAATAATGTCGACAGACACAAACACGTTGTACAAATATATTTCTGGTGTTATAGAGTATTGTCGTTTCTTCACAACACACCAAAGATGACGCTTTATTTCGGTCTTAATTTGTATTTTTCCTGGCTTCCGTCTTATTTAAATTCCTGAACTATCATCATTGCCTTAAAGTATATATATTTATTTTTAATAACAAAATATAGTATGCTACAATTTAAATTCTAACCGAATGCAAGAAATATACATTGCAATGTATCATTCGCGTAAAAACACACTCGAAAACGGCATTTTACATGATATCAACCGCTCAAAAAAATGATGAAAAAACCAACGATGATCGCATTTTCTATGAGTGTGTTATGGTAATTTTGAACTAAGCATTGCTGATATATGTTATAAGGTAATTTAAAGCCTAAACAGATATTAAAATACGTTGATATGTTGTGCTCTAACACTATCTGCTTGACATTCGCCATACATAGAATTCGTTGCACGTGAAAGGTGGCTGGCATTTCTCTGCATTGACTATGACAACTTACACATTGCAGGTTAACATTTTACAACTAACTTGTCAGGATGGCACAGATAATGATAGTGTGTACACTTCTAAAAAAAATATGTTAACCTTCATTTCCGATTTTTCTACATTCGCTTTGTTATTGTTATATGTTTCATTAACATAAATTACCAAAAGGGTTCAGAAAAATATATACTGTAAAATATGTTAAATATAGCGAAACAAGGGAATACTGTAATTTAATACGGAATTGCTTCAACAGAAAACTTACCCAATCTCTACAATACCAACGAACTAGATTGGTCGACGTGATAAGTTCTTTGAGAATTTACTTTTAGTCGTCTTTATTGAAAACATTGAGATCAAAGCCAGGCCAATTGTTTTATTTTCCCTTTCATCTCACTTACATTATATCCTCAAACAAAATAAATAGTAGTATTGGCAGAAAGACCCAATGCATTATCTCTGGTGCCACACAATTGTTTTCAATGATGATACATCATTGTCCGTGACAGAATGGAAGTGTATTTTGCTGATAAAATGCTTCGATAAAGAATGCCTGACTTATGATATCGAAATGGTGCCAAAGCTTCAGTGATTAAACCGTATGGAATGTTCGTGATTTGGTCGTTAGCGTGGTGTATGACCTTTCCACTTTTATACCAAATGATAGTTAAACGACAAATATATTTGCGTGGGTAATTAGTAAACTTGCGGAAACGACTGTTATATAGGAGTGCACTGTTTCTGGTAACCTACATTGAAAACGTATAGTACGAACAAGTTATCACAGGATCCTTGTTTGCTTCTAAATGGTGTTTAAAGTTATGAAAATTAAAAAACAATCTGTCATCAATGTCGCCCATTGTTATGGACGGAATTCGTCCAACCCTTTGCGTTAAATTGACGTCATTCGTCAGTTCAACCAAAGTACAGAATGGAACACTCATATAACCATAACACTTAAACCATGTGCTTGCATATCCAGCATTGCTGTTTCTTATTTCGATTCGTTTTTGTGTAAGAACACTAGAAGACATTTAAACAAACATAGCACAAAGATGAAGTAGCATAGCCTCAAACAGCAAGTAGGTTAATGCAAATTCAAGTTATGTTAAAAGCATATTAAAAACTATCAGATAAAAGAGCATGAATGGGAAAATACAAAAATTGCAAATACTTTAAATCGACAGTTTATTATAATAAATGCACAAGCATACACTGATTATAATATAATATTATTAAACGTTACTTTAACAAGAAAAGAGCTTATTGATTGCAAACTTAGATTACAACAGACACGCAATGATAAATTAGATGTTATTTATTATACAATACGTACATACATTATTGGACGTATTATCTACACAACAAAGTAAAACACAAATAAACATTTTACACCACCACCTTATCCGAAATTCTGGATGCGCTTTTAACGACGTTAACGAGATAGAACACATTTGAAAAGACATACGTTTTTATATATTGCACAAAATAATAACAACACACTTTGGATAATTCAAATTTGAACTGACATGTCCTTAAATATATGAACATGAAATGAATCTTGATTTACAGTCTTGTACTGTTTTCCCATTGGAACATAATTTGTTAAAGATGTTTAAAAAATAATATATGCCCTGTAGCGAATATATTAGGTGGTTATTAAAATAATGCTAGGCATTCATGGGTTAAACAACAAGCTATCAACATTAGTCGAACAGCAATTTGTATTATCATTGTTGTGTAAAATACAACATAATAGTTTTTTTTTCAATTAGGTCATCAATGTGTTATCTATTCGATTGTATAATACATGTAGTTATTTTCTCAATTAGGTCATCCATGTGTTATCTGTTCGATTTTATAATAGACTGTGTATTGGAACTGAAAACGCAGTGTTATAATTGTAATGAAAACAATATAATACAATCTGATTTTTGCATCGTAATTGGTTTTAACGTGTTAGTGAATTTGGATTTGACCGAATGGAATTACAAACAATATCAAACGCAGATTATTCACCGCATAATAAGATCAAATTGACTCTAGTAGACTGACGATGATTTCATTGAAATCCATATCGTTTAACGTAATTGTATTTATCTATGCTTATTTTCATTAGCTTCGTTGGGAAGAAATATAGAGTCTTAAGTTTATCTTACATCCATTAGGTTTAGCCCGTGAGTACACACATATTACAACAAGATATATACACAGATGGTCAATAACGTACATAATTGCTAACAGAGCCTAAATGAATGTCTTGCTACGCAAATGTGTATACACTGTATCGTAGTTTGTATGTTTATATTAAGTATATAAATAAATGTAAGTACAAGTAGAGAAACAATTGATACTATAAGGCAGCACTCAATGTAATAGCTTTAAAGACAAAAACAAAATTGTGTTCGTACATTTTTATTCAATGTCAGTCTGTAAGAGGTCATTCAAATTGATCATATTTGTGATTTTGTAGAAATAGTTTTTTTTATAAACTTCTTAGGTAAATACATAAACACTGGGCTTTCAAGTAAAAAAAATCGTCCTCAAGAATGTTTACAGTGTTTGCATTTTCTGTTTTGAAACGGTATCTGTTCAGGCTTGTGTCATCTCCCTGCTTTCACTTCAAATCTGTTGACAGATTTTCTAAAACAAGTTAACGCAATTTTGCAACATTAACTTCATTTAAAAATGGATTGAACGTAAATCTACTGTAAAGGGTATGGATAAAAATATATATTAATATCCCTTACCCCTTGCAAAATACCATACTTCACCGAATCCTTATCTGTCTAACAATTCCTAAAGAGATCTAACCCCAATACTGTGTTCTGGGTATAAATAATGATCGTGTCATGACATATAATGAACAATTGGTATGTGCTTGACAACATCAGATAGAAATATTTTAAACCAATATTTTGAAATACTGATGATACAATTATATATAACAATACTCTTCCCAGTTCCCTATAACGAAATTAGATTGTGTTTGAAACCTCACACCTAACACTGGTTAACAGTATAACATATGTATTCTCTCAATCTGAACACTAGAATGTAACCCACATACTTCACAAGTATATCTTACAATAGGCTCAATACGTTGCATTGTAAAGATTGAGTCTTTGATTAACTAATATATCTGGAAATTTAATCAAATATGCTTTCAGCATGTGTATCGCTGTAAGAGCCTGTCCTTAGAGTACGTCATATGTGAATTTATAAGAACCACCACTGGCAAATACCATACCTAGGTATGTACAAGTATTCAATATTTTTAAAATGTGCCCATTGCAATACACATTTTAATTTCATCTTTTCTGTCCTGCTGTACAAAAAATCTGTATTTTTATTAACATTAATACATCGCCTTCATTTTGTAAAATACTGCTGTATTAAATATAATCCATTTGTAGCTTCTGAGTTCGCAAATATTTTAATACCATCAGCATATAACAATACAAGAAATTAAACATACAATATTAATTCCTTCAAACTCATGAATCATTATAAAGTAAATAATATTTAATATTGAATTTATTGCAAAGGCATAACAAGCTATCACGTGTATAAACATAATTCGAATTATACATATCATATTTATTTTTTTCTAACTTAATCATGCTATCTTTTTGACACGACTCCGCAATACTATTAGTTGTCAATTATCTTTTGAGGAAATGCTAGTTCGATTAAAAATAAGTAATATAGCACTACAGACGATGCTTTCTTTGTAACTCCAACGACAATTCAATACACTGACTCATATATTTTGTTTAATTGTGATGTATTCATTCAAGAACAAAGAGGTTGATCACAAATGAAGACCCACACTAGAATAAAGTCAGAAAATTACAGATGGAAACTGGCAATGGTCTCCATGGCTGCAATAACAGGTTTCGAATCGGTACGGCTACATCCCCACATCTATTGAATCCTTTAACATTATACTTGTGTAAACCTCTACGGATTACTTGGGTTTCATCGCTACATACATATGATCTTTGCAATTATACTTGTTTAATGTACGTTTTAACCTTAAACAGATTTGTGTTTCATTCATTTCCAGGACACTGGCGGTCATAAACTGTTAAGTATTTGACGTGCATATGAAAACATTGTCTATACAATATGCGTAAAATTATAACCAACGTATAACATGGCAATATTATCAATATTAAATTTATGCACGAGCATTTGGTGTTCACTAAATGCATGGCATGCCAATCTAAAAGTGGTTAATTTGTATTGTTTATTTATAAATAAAAGTCAAACAAACAAAAACAATATAAAGAGATACATTCGTGCCTGCTAGAGTTTTATTTATGGCAAATAACCATATGGATATACAATACCATTCAATACAAACATAACCATCACAACAATTAACAAAAAATCATGATAACACCTTTGGTAAGTGTCTCTAAACGGTCAATGTCAAGCGTTAGTATTTTTAACCAGTGAATAAGATCACCAACCATATTCTAAGCACAGTATTTTTCAGCAAACACTTAAGGGTAAAATTACAGTAACCTCACTTCCGTGCATTTCATATTTGAAAGCAGTGTTGTGTCCAAATGGCTAAGCCAGTACAACTGTAAATGCATCCACTGAATTTCTTTTTGTTAACAATAATTTATTGTTTGAATGATTAACACATATGTGGTATTTATAAACGTAGACCTTCCTATTACTGTTTTAATATTGTAAACATATTGGGGTTACGTCTTGAAGCTATTATTGCAACCGACTTTAGTTAACTAGATTTATTCGTATATACTACTCGTCAGTGTACTAAATGCGATTCAATTAATAACTGGTTACAACATTGACGAACAACAATATGCCCTTTTGGAATTGTTTGTATAATTATTAAGCTCCATGTTGAACTGGATGGTACAAATGATATATCATTTTCAGTTAATCCTTAAAAAAGATTTGAATGTGCTATGGTCGGGAAAGTTTGGGTTTTAATGTTAAATGACAATGTACTCTGTTAATGATTGGACATTAGTGTTAGGATCAATATGGCAAGCAATATTTTATGGGACGCACCAATTGTTAGAGTATTTAAATTGTGCCATTGCACATGTGAACATTGTTTACAGAAGAAGGGGTAAACGTACGAACTTAATACCAAAATGTGTTACTGAATAAAACATTATTATGTATTCAAAGCTTTTGATCGACTGAATTGCAAACATATAAACTCACTTCAGTGTTTTACAAGTAGAACCATTTGAACTCCTGTTTTGCATGTGTTATCATTACTATAACATAGTTTAGGGCGATAAATACATAAACATGTATACACACATAATATGTGTTTCTTGAAGTGATATGACACATGTATCGTTCAATAAAAAAAGAAATAACATTATTTAACAAACGCTTTCGGGAGAAAAATACTTGTAGATTGTTCAATTTAATGAAAATGTATTTTCGATTTATTTGATATTTCATTTGAGAGTTCTTTTTTGGCCAATTAGAAAGAGGTATGAATGCATTTCCTTGATAATTGTCAAGATTGCATCACTTCGCAAGAACTAAACCGTTTCATGGTCTAAGAATGTTTATTGGCATTATGGGACTTTACTAAATCTCGCTTTAAGAACACCGTTGATATGAAAATTAAGAGTTAATATCTAATCGCGTGAGCAGTTTCCATATATCAATCTATTAAATGATAACGGCACCTTCACTGTCAATAAATCATTATGGTTTTTTCAACAACAATGCCGTCGTCTAGGGAAAATACATCAGCCCGATTATACCACTGTTGATTTAATAATACACACTCTTTTAAAAAATGTTTTACCAGCACACTTAAACAAAAGTTCCTCCATTGTTCAAATTTGTCGCGAAAACGTGCCTCGGTATATTGACAAAACACACACTTCAATTAGGAAAATAAGCATACACAAACAGGTACACTTGTTGAAAAACTCGATTAGATTACTATATGTGTAACATTTTTATGATGCTTATCTAATGCTATACGTTCTTAAGTTTGCATAATCATTTTGTTTTCCTTAAACTGTTATTGATGATTCTTCCGAGAGCTTTATTAAATTATATTGTCATTTGATAAGCCTGTTTGTACAAACGTAGAACTAGGATGAGCACAGTGGTATACATAACGCAACTAATTAATAAACTAGTAATCATCTATTTTAGCTAATGTACAGTGCATATTATTCGGCATTAATGTCCAAATACTGCACGAATTGTAATAGTTAAATTCACTAAGGTTAATACCAACAGTCTTACCCACAAAACCAACAATGTTAAGCAAATTATTTGGTTTGGTTGTTTGTTAAAAAACATGTATGTAATGCAAATAATGATCATTATTGACATGGATTTTATGATTTCTTATTTTAGCGGATTGGTAAGTATTGCGTGTGTAAAATTGTGCAAAGCAATTTTAAATTATTATCTACCGTTCTCAATAATAAGAACCTTATTGAATGAAATAGATCTCTCTTATAATAAAACCATTATAAAATTGTATGTTCGAACCATAATTTAATATGCTGTTGGCACTTTAAGATATTTAACAATGAAAATGTATTCAATGTACATTGTATTTGTATTACACACTTCCCCAAACCGGTGACGAAATACGATCAGTAATTACAAACCACAAGATATGGGTATCCGTTTTTAAATAACTTTAGGTCGGTTGATTAATATGAACGATAGAAATAAAATAATTTGACACACGATCATTGTTTAGTGAAGGGCTATGCTTGCTGACATTAATATTTGTCTTGCGTTTGATTACATTTGTGTTAAGTCATTATACTACATGTATCATCGACGAGAAAACTCCACACAGGTAAAATATCTATTGTCGTTGCGTCCCATAAAACTTAACAACTTGATATCCATATTGAATGATTTAAAGACATTAGCTCGAAAATCGTTGTTTTTGATCATTGATTGTTTTTTATGTCAACATGTAAACATATGTTAAACAGTGTTTTTTTATTCCTAAAATGCCTGTAAATGTGACTTTACAATACACTTAATGTAGTGAAGTAAGAAACGACAAACCTAGATAAAACTAGAGGGGTGTACACAGAACAAGATGGACAAGATGATCAATTTTGTATTTAATTACATTCTTAATATGTTTAAATATAAACAGTTCCCGCATATTGATTAGTTCTAATTCATGTTAACCTGTATATTAAATGGTGCTTGCCAAAACGATTACGTATCAAAAGCTATTATAAGCGTATAACTTAATAAGGTTTATTTAAAGCATAAATGCAGACTAGAAATCCATGATCAACAAGTTGAGACTTCGTCAAACGCAATACATAAATATAATGTCACGAAATCGGAAATGTATCGCCTGGTTAAAAGTTTTGGTTTTATTTAAATTATGTTATTCCCCGGTCAACGAACCTTCCTAGAAATTATGTGCGATTTGCATTGTTCCACTTGATTCAAGATATTATGGCACATTAACATCCAAATATTATAGTTATTAGTTCCCACAAACATTTTGTCATAAGCTTAAAATATTATTCTCGGCACGAACATTAATCAATTCTCCATCACCAATAGATTGGCGTGACTGACAGCTATCCTCATTGGTCGTGCTATTTTACACATCGCAATTCGCGATACGACATATCATCTGCCATTTTTTAAAGTTCGTTCAGAATGCTTCTGAGTGACAATCGTTGCTGCGGTGATTTTACACTTATAAAGTGATGTTTGTACGAAGTAAAACTTGTATTAATTACTTAATCATATCAATGTAAAGAATCATGATGTATTCAACTGTTGGAAAAACATCACGAAGTAAGGTTTTATGTTTGTCGAGGAATGACAATTATTCATTTAAAACTATTTGAGAACAATTCATAAGAGGCATATTATTTGTTCTTTGCAATGCACATCTTTATACACGCATCTTCAAGCGACTAATACATGTCTTTGTATTGTAAATGGATTTTGAAACACCGCATTTACCTATTTAATCAATACAAATGCAAACATTAGTTCAACATCTCAAAATTGTTGTATGCTATATGTATATACAACGGGACAAACATAACATGACAGCAATGGACGAAATGTTTATGGCCAGTATTGTTTACATAGTAACAATAGAATACTTATAATAACAAGCAAAAATAATACTTAAGAAAAGATTCGAGTTTATTACTCCAATACTAGATATGAACATGAACTATGTTGTTATGTTCTGTATTTAAAAAAAATCAGCATTTATTAATCAAAGTTATTTTCGAAACGAGACTTTTTATTCCAGAAATTTACACTTCGTATATTGATACATGAGAAACAAACACAACAATGAACTAGGTGCTACTCTAATGTTTATAAATACAATCAACTTAATGCTATGACTTGTTTAATATCATGGAAGAATTACACACGGATATCAATTGAACATAGTTTACATTCTGGATATTCCATTAAGATAAACAACATACATTATTATATGTAGCAAAAATGGCATCAACACAGCACCATCAACAACTGCTACTTATTCTTTTACTACAATTACGACTACTGCTGCTGCTACTACTAACACTCATGAAATATATTGATGTTTGTCAAAAGCATAGCCTAGTGACCACGGCCGTCAAAGCGGTAGAGAATCAGCTCTGTTGTCAGTTTGTTGACATTTTCGCTTGAAGGGCGAGATCTTACGTTCAATATTCCTACGGTTGTATCATTTGTCGTAAATTTTGGTCGATTGGTAAGCTAAAGTAGCATACGTGTTCCACCCTGGAAATTGAAACTGACGTTCCCGGCAGTTGTTATTCTGGACATCGACATATCTGGTTTTTTATTTAAATAATGTATTAATCTGCATCATTTCCTGTCAACGTGCTTGAGTCAGTCGGAACGACGCCCGACTTCTATCAAAGAATGTGCAACTGAGCGTTCTACACGTATCTGGTGATAAACAGTTGTGTCTCGCTTTTAAAGGAAGCAGCTGCCAAGCGACATAGTTCTATCTTTACACTGAGCACCGCATACACCGAGGGTATTTAAAAGCATTTATAAATGGAATATAAATAATACTTCACGCTTTAACAGCATCGAAATTAAAAAACAGACCGTTGTTAACTAGTTACCGAAGCCCTCAACTGCCTTGTTCATAACGACATCTTCTTGATCAGAAGGCGAACATATAAGCTCAAAATTAACTTAACGCTTGTGTCATTATCAACTACTTTAATATCTGGTGGTGTTCATCCCTATCTTTGAGACCTTGGACCAAAACAAACGATTACACCAGTCTATATAAAATAATATTATAACTGTTAAGATGTAATCACTTAAAATAAAAATAAAAACACCTGAGGTTTAAGTATGTTTAGTGTCATGGCGGCAATATCCATAAATCAGGTTATAACAACCCAGTTGATATTTTGATTGCCAGTTAATATTTAGTCGCGTGAAGAGTAATTATATATCATGGATGGGATGATTAGGGCGCTTTCTCTGTCAATAAATCATACTATTTCCCTCAACAGCAATACCGTCGCCTAGAGACACGGCAGCTCATAATGTGACAATGTCATTATTCATTACTGTTTTGAAATGTTTGACAGAAGCACGTCAAAAAGAGGATCTTGTTTGTTTAATTTTCTTGGAAGAAATGCATGTTACAATTACACGACATCGAATGAGCATGCTTAGCATTCTTGAACGAACGCAGATCGAACATGACAAGAATTAAACACAACAACGTTGGTCATAGTTTAAGTTATGCTTCGCAGGGTATTATTATGAGCGTTATCATTTGCGTGTGTGTTTATTTACATCAACACGCAGGCTGCTCAACTTAGGTTGCATTCATTAATAGCCTGTCCAATTGTGTACATATCACGTACAAACTTGTTAATAAGAAGATAAAATTCCGAGTTTAAAACCTACACTATCGTAAAAGGGTATGTACAAAACAAGATTTCATTAAATAATACTTATTTTTCAATAATAATAGTGTCCGAAAACGTATGCGTTCCAAACTATGTTCACAATTACATTAAACACATGATCAACAAGTTGACAAATTGGCAAACAAAACCAATAAATATAATGACATACAATCTGAATGTATCACCTGTTTAAATGTTGATTTGTTTAGATATAACTGTATTATTGGTCTGTTTAACGATACTTGATAGCAATTAAGTGTGATAGGCAAATGTCCATTTCAAATTAGATTAATCAAACTGATTGCCTTTGCTGAACATAGTATTCTCGGCACGAACATTAATCATGTCTCATCACTAGTGTAGCTTGACTGACAGTTATCTGCATTGGCCGTTCTATTTTGCACATTTCCAATCGCGTGCCGACAAATTATTTGTGAGACTTTAGAGTATGTTACGTATGTTTCTAAGTGACAATCGTCGCTGCAACTTTATTATCGGTAAAATGTAATTGCCGTTTTTACGATTCCACACTCGGACTTAGGGTTACTTACTGAATCATGTCTCTGTTAAGAATCATGGCGTGTTAAACTTTTTGTAATACGCCACATAGTGAATCATTGTAAATTTTCGTAAGTGAACTAAAATATTTCATTTAAACACAATTAAAGTAAATAAGAAAAAACAAAAAAACGAAATGAGACTTTAGTTGAGGCTAAAGACCGATGATTTTGTTTTCCGTAAACAGCTCGATTATTTCCGTCACCTAATTTTGTGGTTTCGCAAACTCATCCAAGCGCGCATTGCAAGGAAACTTGTCCGTTGTTATTACGTTTTGTAGCTTGAACTGTTCGCACTTAACGTCAACTTTGACAATCAATATCGTCTTATAAAAATTTTCTTTTAGTTTTTTAAAGCAAGTGAAGGACCTCATTAACTTTGAAATTCACACACCGGATTCCATAACTTACAATGTTTTTTTTAAATATATTCTGACATTGCGCGACACACATCTAAATGAATGAATTGTATTAGATTAGAAACATGGAAATACATCCTTAATGTAGTTTTCAAAATATACCATTATTTATTATAAGCATAAATGCAACAATTGTTTTGTACCAAAAAAATCTTTGAACCATGTGCTTATCCGTTAGGACTTACATGTGAATCAGTAGAACAGCTAAATAAAAATAAATAGATTTTAAGTTAAAAAATAAATCTGGCTATGAAGCACTCACCAAATATTGAAAATGTAAAAAATATGAGGCGACCAGGCAAGTATAGATGATATATCATCAAGTTTTACGAAATTATTATATGATCAATATTTTGCTATAAAACTCTGTATGTAAACTGTATTTTACTGATATTTAACCCGAATACATTACTGTTTACTAAACAGACAATTAAACATTTGTAATACAATTAGAAATTGAATATTTTATGATAATACATTTTAGTTTGTTACATGTTAAAATTGACAATACAATAGAATATGCTAAGTGTTTGGTGCATGGATTTTACTTATTGTTTATTAAATAAATAATTAACAGATGAACATAGTAATGATTATAATCTGGGTTAAATTCATTGTCAAAAATATAACGATTTATGACTTACTTTCTCAACATTGACTATTATCAATCACAACCGACCGTGAACAAACGTCCAATTACCAGTGATGTGCATTAATCCATGTATATTTGCATTTTGTTTCATGAACTATATGATTCTCATGTCCTCAACGGAATACACAGTAGAGTATCATTTAAGAGATAATTCCATACCCAATGAAACCAACCAAGAATCATACAAATTAATGAAACCAGTGCTACAGCTAAAACTTACAAAGGAATACAGCACCGTGTCGTTCCAATGTCCCAACCTGTCCCCAGGACCTACACAATGGGCGTGTTTTTAATCATCGCACTATTATAAAGTATTTGTTTTTTGGAGTTTCAAAAATAAACAAATAAGTTTCATTTATTCAATAAAACAGCCCTTTAAATGAAAATACAAAATAAATAAATATTTTGAAATGTCGATACAGCAATTCCTTTCCATATATAACTAGTGCAAGTATCCTTTGTGTATTGATAAGTATTCAACGCGTTCGAACTCGTGAATAACTATCAACGAAATTAAACGTTTTTTTTTCCGACATATGCATTAAACAAAATAAGACGTGTGCATATTTACCAATCGCATTTCAAACACGACGGTTATATTTAACATTGCCAAAAGAGTCATCGCTGCCAGTATTAGATTTAGAAAATCTGACTGATCATCAAAACATCCTGCTTATATATGTACGATTCATTGGAAAACTCTTGATACTCACTTTAATCTTCCATTTGCAGCAGATTGTCTTACTTATTTTAGGAGAAATGTCCAATTCGATGCCCGATACTGCTGGTTCGTAATTAAGAAACATGAACACGGGATAAACCTACGTCACTTTCGGTTTGAAAGGACATGACGAGTAGATTGGAATATGTTAAAATTCGCTGATTTTTAATATTCGTTCTCGCTAGAATCAAAGTGAGGTGCGAACTCGTTTGTATATGAATTAAATTCGATTAATAAAGGTTTTTTGCGAGTCCTTTAGCATACATGCAAGGTTCTATTTATCACAGGCATATTTTCAACATATGTATAAATGTAAGACATTTTAAATTACACATTTGTTCAAAATTAACGGTTTCCATTGTTGTAATAATTTGTTGTAATGACGTTGTACTGGTTTAAATAATGTTGAGGTCTTTGACTTCAGTAGAAGATGTTTTCCTCAATCTCCCTATAAACAGTAAACATTTCACGAACACATCTTCATTAATATTAGTGATGACGTAAATTAGTAACTATTAACACTATGTGTGCTTATACAATTATTCAAATCTTACACACATTTAAGTTAAAATTAATAAAAAAAACATGTTTAATTATTGTTCACATTTACGCCGTTAAAGCACGTCATTTCACAATGGTATAGCAATAGACGCAAACGTTTGTATCTTTAGATGCAGCCAAAATGAGTTAAAATTACTGAAAAAAAGTTAATGTCTACTGGATATAGCAAAAGCAATACATGACATCGCTTTTTCTTAAACCTTCGAATTTATTTGCAAGAAGTTGTAAGCAGACATATTCGGCAAACAATAATTATTTATTCGATAGGCTAGAATAACTATCGGGCTAATTCATACTGCATAACACATATGAATAAGAACATAGGAATGTCATCACTGCGACTGATAAATGATGGCTTGTTTAAGCTTAAAAATACTTATGTTCGGAGGCGTGATTGTTCTTATATCCGGTAATATAACTACCACATAAACACATCAGCTTACTACTTTGTTTTCATGTGGAAGCGGAAATGCAAAGACCTATTACATCCGCTTTGATCATTAACATATGTAATTAGAAAATAACTGTTTCATACATAGCTCTTTGATCATTGATCTTAACAACACACTATTATTTATAATAGGTATGTTAATTAGATACCTGTGTTCCGAAATATTTCATTCGAAGGTCAGTGAGTATGTATTATATTTAAAAGTATGTTTAGCATGTTTTTCTCATTTAAGATCTAAAACCTTATCTTTGGTATATCGAAAGAGGGAATAAAAATGCTCGGCTAGCTTGGCATTGTATATTCACAATGAAGTATTATTTATTTACGCCATATATTTTCAATAGAAGAAAAGAAATAACAGATGGTATTTTGCTCACTGTTGGCGACGTTAAATGTTCTATATTGAAAAAGAACCTGTTTTTAGAAATTAATATCAAATTGTTTAAATAGTCTTTTTTTCTAGCGAAATACATTCCTTACTAAGAATTTCAATTTAAACAATCTAGTAGTCTTAATCGTTTGACAAACCATGAAAGGGCTGCAATTAATTAATAATCGACACGGGAAAGTATGACTTGCCTCAAGTTGCATATGCTGTTTGGCCTGTCTCAAATTGTATAAATATAATTTTATTTCTAAATTGTGTAATGCCGAGAACAATTATTATTAGCCAAAACATTATAATTTATAAATAAGTCATTTTACTTAAACACTTATTAACGTTAAATATAATGCCCATACACTGACAATACCCATACTCTGTCATACATTAAGCTGACTGACTGAGATCCGACGGATAAACAGCCAATCTCAGTTATGATGTTTAATTACTGTTAGTGTACTAATGAAATATTTTCTTCATGCATCATGTAACATACAATTCCACTTTATATGCCAAAGAAGATGTCATTTCACTGTTGATGCATCATGTAAATACGTGTAATAGAACACTTACTTTGAACTGAAAACCAACGTTTTATGCGCGCCAGTGCTGAAGAAATTCATATAGAAGGTAAGACAATTTATATACATGTATCATATATTTCGTTATCAGAATGGTTTTATATATTTATAGTCGCACGTATTAACAATAAATTACAACCCTTTATGTGAAAGAAACAATATCAGTTTACGTTTTAAAAAATCTAAACCATTGTTCACAATGTGTCCATGGCATAATGAAGCTATATTCATGTTTGCCAGACACATTAGATATGTCATAAACAGACAAAATGCGGTTTGCAAGTGATGACAAATAGAGGAATGTACACTGATTATATTTGGCGCCGTCTACTGTATTTCCTAGTGGAATTGATCATTAATTGTGTTCTTAACTGCAAAGGTATTGGTGACATTCGCCCTGTATTGCTCAGACAACTCAGACAGAAATAACGTAATAACTGTGACGGAATGCGTCCCTTCATATGAAATGTTCATCATCTATAATACTCTTTGGCAATAGGAAATAGGTGCATGATTTCATAAAAGAACAGAATATATCAGTCTTTTCGAAAGGCGCGAATGTCATTGGTACTGCAAAATTCGAATGCAATCATTCGTATTAAAAGTAATAATCAGCATAGTAAAAGCCACCCCCATATATACTGAGCTCGATGTAACTCATTTGAACCTGGTATGCTGATAAGAATCGGCGTTATTGAGTTTATGTACATTTTGAAGATAAACAATGTTTGTTGAGAAATCATAAATATATAGATTGTTGGATTCATAGACGGACGGATGGATACAACATTTACCATTTTGTTATTTCCGACATATATTCAAATTATCTCAGCACCCAAAGTGTATGGTATGATTAAATGTCGAATATACGGCCTTTAACACTTAATCCTTTATCCCTCAGATACGATTTTTGGCCACTTCCAAACCGACGATACTGATACGAACAGCAAACAGCATAAAACCTGAACACACACTGTGTAATTTATGAAGCTGTTCTTATTTTATGCTCGTTTCATGTAGCCAGTTTCTTTTCGCATATGAGTTGTAAAGGATTAAAGATGTCCATTAATGTACAAAAATACTACAGTGTTGACTATTATATTTACCATGTCAGCAAGTTTATCTTAAGCAGAAGCTGCACGCAATGGACACGCACTGTTTATCGCTTAGACTTTATGAAGCAATAGTCAATCCAGTCGAGGACAATTCGGTCAAACGTATGTTTAGCGATTCTTTTTCAGAGGCTATCATAAAATATTGAGTCAATATATAGTCAATATAACTCGCTGAGTTAGATGCAGGAAGTCGTTTCGCTTGTTGTATATTGATTTCATATAATTTGAACACATAAACACATTTCACAACTAACACAGAAAATTTTGCGATACTGCCTTCAACGTTTTGCATAAAACCAAAACGAATCAATGCGCATGATTTTAAATCGAATGGTCCGTATAAGGATGAAGTCAAACTAAATATATTTGCAACTAAATAGTTTAGTTTTTATTGAAATGAACCTTTCAGCCATAATGATAGAAGCAAATGAATCATTTCATCTATGACTGGTCTGTTGGGTCTGATCAGCATTTACGAGTTGGACAGTCAGATAACACACATATTTGAATCAGACACGCGGGCTTTGGAGATATGGCCATACAATTGATTGAAAGTTCTTTCAAGTGCAATTACTTCATTACCCCATTCAAGTCATGTGATGTTGTTGCTGCATTCATCCAAAGTTGATCTATGTTGTTATATGTTGTAAAATTGTTTAACAATAATTTAACAAAATATATACGTAATATTGGATGTTTCGCTGAAAGTGGTTTGCGATCAGCGCATTAGGGCAATGGTATTGTAAAGTTCGATCAGTCTCGGAAATTAATCTTTTAAAGATACTACGAGTGACCCGTGGATAAGTTTAATGGTTATGGTTATGTGTAATAAAATAGAACACAACTATTTTAAAATGGTTTAACTATCATTTTTATCAAATGTATTATCCATTATAGTGTGTGTTTATTTCAAACAAACATTTCGAACAAACATATACAGGCAAGCATTGTAGACGTGAAGTGGCTGTCTTTTAAATGATTCCATTTATCAGACTGTTAATATTTAGTTTTCTATTAATTGTGTTGCATAGATAAATAGACGCACCAATTCAGTATCAAGCTAAATTTCAAGTCTGAATATAGGCGAGTTAAAACATGTCGCTAAAAGAATAGTTTAGTCGGTGAAACGCCGCCTTAACATGTGAATATATACAATCCCTAGCCCCACTAATGGGTATTTTGTTTGCAGTCGATTAGAGAAACGCGTACGATTTCTAATATGCTTTTTGATATCAGTCAGTAGAACACAAAGGCGTTATTGTAATGTTGTCGAGCATTAAGAAATGAGTAAGAAGCGATTAGAAAATACTGAATCATATAAATATGGTGTGAAAACAGTATTGTAAGTAGATTAAAAAACAGAAATACGAAATCGAATCAGGAATCTACATTCTCGCAGTAGCATCATTCATGTCAAGTTTGAAAAGTCATTTTGTGCGGCTATAATTGCATTACTTAGTTGCAGCTGATTGTAATATTAACGATATTGTGAGTGGAACACAACGTTTTAATTCAGATTGTGAGCTATACACGGTAGGAGGCAGTTTTTGTAAAGTACATTGCATAACGGACAAAACGTTATACGTGTTTAATATAATGTAAAGTAAACTGCTCATTTAAACGTACATAACGTGATGCAAGACAACATTTTAAAATTTCCAATGTGTGTTATGCCGATTTTGACCGACAAACCTTGCATGTTATGAATAGCTTTTTCATACTGAAGGATGTGTAATATTCGTAAGTAAATGCATTATTTGATGCGGAACAACTATGGGTTCTGAGGTTCCTGTAAAAAGTCGTGGATACAACAATGTTGACAATAATACTGACCGTTTCATTTATAGTTTTATATTATATGTTTAAACGCAATATAATTATTATTTCAAAATTTGCACGCACAATTATTGTAATGCATATGTATTTCGAT
Organism: Dreissena polymorpha; assembly: GCF_020536995.1. NCBI lineage: Eukaryota > Metazoa > Mollusca > Bivalvia > Myida > Dreissenidae > Dreissena > Dreissena polymorpha. The sequence continues at coordinate 55,131,955 of NC_068364.1, read as the reverse complement.
AAAGTATACACTAGCTAATAAGTAAACAACATTTTACTCTTGAATATGGGTTACTCTTGAAATAGCATTCAATTTCAGTCGCTGCAATATTTAATACCATCTATGTTATATCAAGTTAGTGTATTTCAGTTTGATTTCTTCCTAATGAGCTATCATTTAATTTACTGAAATACATTTACGGTTAAGCGTTTAAGCTGGCCTGGGAATACTAGATGTCCCTTAACCAACATAAAACAAGGGGCAAACATACATTGATTAATCGTTTAGTCTACTGGAATGCATATGTGTATGTCGATGTAAATATAGCAGACACTGTTTTTACCCAATTTGTGTTAATAAATGAATATTTTTTTTGTAAAGTTATGTGTCACTTAATTTAAATTACAAACGGAAGCATGTTGTTAAGCAGGCAATTTAATTTCTATACATCTAGGGGTTTTTTTGTTATGTATTACTAGTGTTATTTAATCAACCTTACAGTGACCAATTATCAAAGATGTGTACAGTTTTCATGTTTGCAAAATGTAAATTATCTTTATTAATGATACCAATTGTTATTTCAATTTTATTGAGTTTTAAAAACGTCGACGACTTTTTATACTATTGACACATGTATTCAATAGACTAGCGTGATTCTTAATCGATGCTTTATACATGGTAAATACTTTATTTTAACGTACGTACTCATAACATACTTCAAAATTCGTGAACACATTCTGTATTCATCATTCGTATCATAATGTTTAATGTAAACGCTAGTTTTGTACATTGAATGATTATTAAATTATAGTTACATACAATAACCGCTACAAATTAGCAGTACTAAACGATCGACAACTGCTCATCACGAACCTCGTTTTGGAAATCGTGGATTAATCACTACGGCGTGATAATCGTTCATTCAGGAATTGAAGGTCGATTAGTAATTTGCCATTAGGAAAAAGCCATGAGACAAGAATTACGCTCCTAATCATGTTTTTGAAGATGCATTATTTATAGTATTCATGAAGCTTCAGCCTCTACATTTGGCCCAGAATATTTCACAAAACAATTAAAATTAAACAAAAATGGACCTTAACACGTTTCATCTACATCTAGCTACATACAAACTAACGGTTTATGATTCGATATACCTGTATAAGCACATTATTGTTAATGCACATATACTGTTGAACTATTGTATGGCGTTGACTCATTGGATACACATCGATAACTTAACTAAATCGCCATTTTTTAAATCAGTAATATATTCAAAACTTGTTTTGACAAAGTGTTGACAGCAAAAATAACGATATGCGATGTATATTTTAAAATAACATAATGACGCAATAATAGCAGTCTTCTCTTCATTACGTCACTATTTTATCAGTATATAGTCTGAATCGATTGTGTTTATTCGATTTGCCAGTGATGAAATATTGGGCTGTAATTCGGGTATCAATGAGCCCTGTGTTTGCCACACTATGTCCGATCGGACAAAATAAGATGAATTATATATGAAATCTTCGTTTTATATTTATGCCTTTGACAAATTCATTAAAACACTGCGTTCAAGATATGTATAAATGTTTTTATCCCATTTTCAACGCGACAATGACGGTATAACACGTTGTGGAATATACTAACCTGTCTTCAACACTGTGGAATATACCTGTCGCGTGCACGGACTACTTTTCAAATGACGTCATGCGATATGCGCTTAAATTAGGTCGATATTGTTTGGTTCATTGATCGAATTTTAACTTAAAAATTAAGAATGTACAACAAGCCATACACATATCGCACAATTCATAAATAATCTGCAATGTTTGCTTTCCTATTTAATACACGTTAGGCATAGAGCTGTGTAAAGTATAAGATGGTAAAAATAGCATCACACTGGAATTCGGAACGTCCCATTTTGTACACGGGTATTATCTACTCATTTATCTGTTGTGTACTGGAATTTTTTCCATTCTTTGTGTATTTATATATTAAATTATTTTCTTGTAAAATAAGGGCATTTACCATAAATAAATAAAACATTGTGCAAGTTTAAACATAATTATGTTTGTATGCAGAAATCTGCAAATGCAACCGAGTTTACCAACGGCTATTATTAGATAAACTGCTCCGGTTCATATTAACAGCAGTAATGTAGAGTACATGACGTAGCGTGTGACGAAGAAGAAAGTTTATTGAGTTCATAAACTTATTTGAATATAGTGATAGGATGACATAAGGTTCTTTATTTAACTATGCTAAAATAATTATTAAAGACCCTAGATGCAAAATCGTCTATTATTGAGTTAAATGGATTATTAGATGGATTGTAAAGGATAATTAAAGGAAAGATACTAGTTCTAACGTGTTTTGGTTTTTGTTTGTACTTTTGTCGTTCCCTGTTCTAGGGGAAATGATTTTAACATGGGCGCCATTGATGATTCGGATCACACACGGCATACCCATAACATTATATAAAAAACACGTTCTGCGCGTCCTTAAATTCGTCGTCCGAAGTCGGAAAACGTATTGCCCTGTATATTAAGTCAAATAAAGTGTAAATCGCTGCAATTGTCTGTTTACTCGTCAAAATTGTCAAGGACGTCGAAAGCTAAAGAAATTCAGCGTACAGTTTATATAGTATTGGCAGACCTGTACAAAGTCGCGCCAGACAAAAATCATAAACAACGACATTTAAAGTTATGGTAGCCAGAACTAGGTCGTCGATTGTGTACATGTATGTTGACATCGACATTATTTTGTCAGGAGCAATCGCAGCCATATTGGATTTTGATCATTTTCTTTCGAAAATACAATGAATTATAGTAAAGTAAAATCTTCTTTTCGCGGTCGTAGTGTGTTACAATTCGCATACTGCGTAAAATTGAATCGAGGCATATGGTGATATTTTTACTTGTTTTACAGTTTGTGTGTGAATTTTTTAAAGACTATTTTGCGTACCAAAACACATGCATGTATATCACTACGCATGGTTACATTTGTTAGATTTTAAGCGCTTTTAAGACTGAATTAAAATTATTGTTAAGGTTATTAGATCTATTTATGTTAAATGCTACGTTGAAAAAAATCAAATGGGATAAATAGAATACTAGGATTAGCGTTGAATACAGAGAAGTTTATGTTGCTCGGCTCGAACACCGAAAGCGCTCGCCAAGGCTCGCGCTCCCGGCGTTTTAAGCCTCGCAACACAAACTTCTCTGTATTGAACGCTAACCTAGTATTCTCTATATATTGTGACTTCATTCAATGAATCGTATGCGCAGCGGAATTTATCTGTATTATCATGTAGAAATTGGGGAAATGGCAAATGATGGTACTCATTAAAAAGACTAGACTTGCGATTCGCCAATAACTTGCTCTTCAAAATGCTCAAGAAGTTTTGTGTGTATGAAATAACTGACTGAAATTGATTGAAATGTATTATGATTAGACCAACGCTCACTCTATCCAATGTAAAATACGCGTTATTTAAATTTGACAACCAAACAAGTTCAGACCAACGACATCATATATCTTAGCTTTTGAATGCTATCAGTGGCATTCGATTCCATGGTATAGGATCTTAATTGTATACAAATTCATCTTGTTAAAATTAATTATATTATGACTTTATAAAATATGGCTTTCTTCCTTATTTTCGTTTACACAAATTAGCCCTATTGACTTTTTGTTTGTTTTATAATATGATTATTTGATAATAGTTAGTTTAAATACTTTTGGATTAGCGCGCAATCTATAAAATATTAGTCAAATATTCAATGTAGAGTGTATGCGGGGCTTTTCGTTGACCAGTTCTATGCGGTGACCCCAGCTTCAACCATTATTCTTTCTTCAATTTCGTGTTGCAGCTATTGTCATGCTTTCTGAAGACATTGGCTACTTTGCTTAAAAGTACACACGGTCAAATAATATATCCTGTAAATATTAATGGATGTTTCCCCATGTCTTAAGAACACCTTAATTACCAGCCTGTACGTGTCGTTCAGGTTTTTATTCAGGCAATATCCAATATACAATCCAGTTAATTTCTAGGACATCTACTACTTTATGCAACACTATGTATCCCGAGATTGGTTATTTATGCTTTTCATGAAATGTCATGCTATTTTCAACACATTATATAGCTGATTAATGGCGTAAACTTTACCAACTCGTGTTTTAGTATTGCATGCACGTTCGAGAGAAAGTGCATTTATTAATATATATAATTAATTTATTGGGAGTGCGTACGTGCTATCAATGTGTTGATGATTTATTGTAAGCATACATATAAAATGAATGTTTGAAGTTTCCAAGCAAATACTGAAACATACTTTATTTGTAAATTGTCCAGCTTTTTTGTTAAGTGGGGCTTTTTGATGTATTTAACAAGCCATATGTATTCAGTGTGTAACTGTCAGTCTCCAGACCAACCAAGATATATCTCATCTGCGTAAATGATCAATAACTTGTTCAAAAACATCGTTACGGTACTCCTTCGCATTGAAATACTTTTCATATTAGGTTACAATATAATCATTCATTTGACAGCAAAATGCTACCCCTCAATGAACACCAATCGATCGAATAGTATTCCGACATCCCAGATAGTGAAAATAGTTGCAATAGATAATACTTGCAATTACCATTTGCGGCAGTAATTAATTAAATCAAATCCTGCAACATTAAAATTATAAGAACTTGCGCGATAAACGAACTACTCGTACTACAGACGTTTAATATTGGATAGAAAATAATTACTGAGGATAAACTTCGAAAAACGTCAACAGGCGCTTATGAAAGTTCAACACATAAGTAAATAACATCAGAACAATACCTAGCAATTACACATGAAACAGTTCATGCATATAAGCAAGCCCTAGAACTCCAGGCATCACAATATTTGAGTCTATATTAAAGCCAATTATTTAATGACACTTAATATTTTTAATTAATTTCATTTATAACAGTTTCAAAGCAAGCGGTCGGCTCACTTTCTTCGATATCGGTCTGCAATCGTTAAAAATGCACTAAATCATGAAATATAATCCCAAATTATCCTTTGAACGTTTATTTTTACACTTTTCGTCTACACCATTTGTCACTTGATGTATATAGTTGTCCTTGATACCTGTGTTAAACTCAACCTAATTTGTGGTAAATCTTCCTCTCATTTAATAACACATAACATGTTTCACCTCCTACCCAGTGACTTTGATTTTCACTATTAAACATTTCTCTTGATAATTTTTGTTTGTACTTAAAATGTCTCACGCATGCGTTTCGTACAGAGAATTGAGATGTTTCCTTTTTTTTCGGTGAAGTCATGAAAACGTTTAACGCTTAAAAAGCACACTTTTATATCTCTTACTTTTAATTGTTTTAAACAGTTATGTTTTCCCTGGTTAGTTGACCCTTTGTTAATTCGATTATTGAATTTCTTTCGTTTCTCATTGTTAATCAAATATTTAAGAGTAAATTACTATACTATGATCATTTTATAATCAGGAGCCCCGATTATTATCATAATGTTTGGTCTTGAATTCAAAGTATTATGATACATAATCTTTGATTTATTTTAGATGCTGTTAATAATTGCTTTAACATGATTTTACATATGCAATCCATTTGAAATATACCGTATAAGCTTATAAAATGTTATCTGATAAAACATTACTGCAATCCAAAGGGAAACACTGGTTGGATATATCCAGGCATGATGTGTTAAGTAACTTTAAAAACAGTATAAAGTGATAAAGTAACGTTGACAGTTTACTTCCAATTGTCAGTAGCAAAACAACCTCTGCCTTAAACATCTGATATTTTGTTAATAGCTTTTTGCTGATGCGCAAAACATATGTTCAACGACCACATGAAGCACTGTATTCAGACGCGCGGTTTAAAGGAACACAAAACTATAAAATAACAAAAGCACGTGCGGATAAAGTCGCTGACGTTTAATTACACTTTGAGTTTCTGAACCCATCTGTTAAGCAGTTTTTTTTTTCATTTTTTACTCTGAACTCATTAAGTCGGCTAGATTGAGACCAATGCTCCGTACGTAATACCTGGACGTGATCTTGTTTGCGTTGTTGTCTAAATCTGGAGCTCTTTAAACGCTGCCGAGAAGAACTTCGGGTTACGATGATAGATTGTGAACATGACATCGTATATATTTTTTGTTTGTTCAGTTACCCTACATTGATACAATTTAAATCCAGCTGTAGCTCTTTGAAAGTCAACTTCAAAGTCATCACGGCTCTGTTGTCTTAGAGTTAAGTTTCATTTCAATTTTCGAATGCCTTACCTTAAGATGCGCTTTGTATCGCCCGAGTTATCGCGAATTCCGAAAATATAATGTATAATGTATTACGATAAAGTTGCATCACTACTTTTTGCAACTTACCAGTCTGAATTTATTTAAAAAACTGTCTTCTACATACCATTTTATTGCATGCATATTTAATAAAATGATTTCACAGTTTGTCACTTTTGCAATGACATGTTCATTCAACGTGCGCAGCGAATTTTTCTAGTTAAATATACATACACGTATGTTTTTGTCGATTGTTGTAAGAGAGCGGTGCATTAAATCCCGATGATATTATAGTTATTTTCTAAGTCATGATTTGTTTTCAAAAAGCTTTTAACATCGAACTCGAGAAGAAGGAATAACAAAATCACATGTTTATAACCAGGTCTGTTTGCATATACGTCATAATTTATAGGTGTGTTGTCAGATATTTACTAAAAACTATTGATGAAATACAACGCAAAATGACTGCATAATAACAGGTATATGAACAGAGCATATATGGTCCTCTCTGAGTTAGTAATCATTTTTATCCAGATATAAATTGATTATCGATGAATATGTTTTGTGAAATTGCTTGAAACGGTGGCATTTCATTTTAAAGTTAGGAAGAAATCAAGTACATGTACTAAAAACACGATAAGAAAAGAAATAAGCTTTCTTCGTCCCTCTAGTATGTGTATGTGTATAATGTACACAGTCTTGTAATTTGAATTATAGTAAGTCATGTTTAGTTTTGGTATATATGTGAACATTTGATACAACTACCATATACACATTTAATCCGTAAAAGTCCATTATGTGTTTATCGTTGAACTAATTGTTACAATGCTAGGTTTTAGTATTTGTAAATCCAAATTAGTTGTCTTACTACTTTGTATTGTATCCTTATCTTCATGGCACCACTGATCACAGAGAATGCGTTTTTCGTTTTTGTTTCTGTGTATGGCTAGCATAAACACATAATACTCTTGACAATGATACATTGACGAACGCAGTAAGCGGTGTTGTTTTATTAGAAATAGACGTCAATAGTTTCCTTTATTTCTGGTAGTTAACATGTCGTTAATAATATAAGAACAACTACAAATCAACTAATACTATAATTAACAATTATGCATACGGTTTACTTCGAAATGCTAGCGTCCCTGTAAACAATGAAGCAAACGATTTATTGTGTACGATGCAAACGTAAGTTTCAAATCTCAACTCTGTACTTAAAATTAATACAATACATTGGATAGGAATAGCTCAGTGTTGTATCGTGTGGCACTTTACATTGGTTCCATTGAACCGACGGTCAATAATTATTTGAGAGTATAATCCATTGGCAGTCATTAAGAGAGACACGCAACACAAGCGTTATAACATGTGGTGAGGGTTTCATTGGAGTAAAGATACAACACTCGTTTCTTCCTGTCAACTGTTTGCATAATATACATATTGGATGTTTAAATTTACTCATGCTTGTATTACATGTGTTCACCACAGTTAGTGTTTTTAATTTTACTGATTACGGGTAATAATAAGTTAACGCGCAACTCTGAATTTTTGCAGCCATATGCATAAGATGATTTGTTTTAAAATACCAATAGTATCCATTTTAGGAGTCCATGTTCCGACCAACGTTGTATGGCTTGGTGTTTTTGTTTTGATTCTAAGTATGCAAATTAGCCACATGTTATTGTGGATGTTGTGTATACTAGGGGTGAATATTTGATGAAAAGTAATGCTGAAACAAAAATCGAAAAACGACTATTTAACAACACGTATTACAAAACCAATCATTCTAAAACATTAAACGCGAGTTGCTTTAAATACTATTTTAAAAATCACACTCGAAAAAAAATTAATACCAGTAATTAACTCAATTATGGGTGATCAAGGAACTGACATTTTGAAGAGAATAACTAATAGTTTAATGATCAAACAAATTTATAAATTATGGTGATTTCGGGTCGGGTATGAGGCATCCATTTAATCCCAAAGATCCACAAGGACGATGCCTATGTCCATAGCAATGACACAAACTATAATGATGGGATTCATAGAGGTTTGCTTGTCATTTGTGGTCACAGATACACGATTATTACAAAAACCATGTCCTACTTACAATTGCGTATAAAATGTTAATGACATCAAATATGTTTTGGAGTGATTGTAGCCATGTATTTAATCAATCAGAACCGCGCGCATGCGAAAGTATTTCTCCCATAGTTATACACACAAATTGTATAAACTCTACATATTCATTATCTATATAAAATGGGAAAAGTTTTGTTTCTCAACGGAGGCACAGATTATGCTTCATAGGACCAAGCGCCATCAAGTATCTTTCGCTAATGTCTTGTTCCATTACTCTTGAGTACTATTGCAAAGAACACCGTTACATCTAATACATTAAATCAGAGTTCGACGACCTTTACACTGCAAACATTTATGAATATATTTTTTTATGAGCTCCATTTTTCTTTGTAATGATGTTTGATGTTCTTACTATGTATTACTATCAATACATAGCATAATATTTATTTTCTTTACAGACGGCAACTTAAATGCACTTTGTTCACCGATTGTAATATAAGTAAATACCATGTAACTATTCCACTTGTTAAATGAAATAGTTGGGATAGTTTTAAATTACTTTAGTAAAAAGTGAACCGAAAAAATGATTACCATGTGGATGAAACTAGGAAACTTTAGAAGGAAAGGACAGGTAATTCCTTACCACTTAACCACGAAGGCATGTGATATATTTTTTAAATTAAAATCTTAATACCTTTTCGGCAATAAACATTTTTTTCTAAATGATCGATGCAAAAACGTCACAAATGCTTATCAATGTTTATGATTTCGGTTAATGACTATCAGTCAACGAATGAATCGCCCTATTGATACAAAATGTACCATATTCCCTCTACTTTCAATGTCACTTGGTACCTTTTTGCATCAAGGAGCTATATATGTTCATAAATGTCCTTGTAATGAATATAGTTTGCTTGTTCAAAAGTAAAACATGCATTCTGGTTTGAATATGTATTATTTTGTTGTTAGCTTTAATTTTGCCGAACTGTTAACACGTCCCTTAACATGTAACCGAATTGATGTTGTATTTTGTGTGGTTAGTAAAAGCGTTAAATTACGCTCGATGTTTATGCTTCTGTACCTTTGAAAAATATACTTGGTTGTGAAAACAAGTTTACAGTATAATGAGACGGGTTGTATCACAGGCGTTCGATACCAAAATCATTATATGGATGAAACTGTTTTGTACTGAAATCCATCTTCAAATAATTAATGTTTAAAGGAATCTTTTACATCAACTTTTTTTTTTCAATTACCGAGGTAAAAAACGGATACAAATAGCATGTACAATTGTATCTAATAATACCTGAATTGCGTCACAACCGAATTCGTATATTACCGTTCCATCAGTTTTCAACACGTACTTAGCAAAACATCCCAGAAAAGAAAAAGATGTGAATAGAATTTCTTTGAATTGTTGTTTCGCGTTGAACGCAGCATCACGTCATTTTAAGCAGCGAAAGGTAAGATGTAAGGTAAGATGCTTCCGTACATACAGAGAGGTATTCCAACATACTTAATATACTGTTTCATATTGAACAGGTTATATAAACATCACATTTGATAGTGCTTGGCATGAGTCCGCAGCTTACACATTGTGTTCCCATTGCTGTAGTAACGTATTGCAACCTTTATAAATGGCATCGAATGCCTAGCGTGGAACAGCTGTAATGCACAAAAACGTTTTGTAATAAATACGCAAACTATTCAACCGCGATTGACGAAAAATGAAAAGTTCTTAAATATCTTCTTTTTTTAAATTTTTAGTTTATATTGATTAAAATAACACAATTATATTATGGATGCAGACCCGTCGTTGTCGTACAAATCAAATCAATACGTACGACATCGCGATTAGGATCACTTTTATTCGAAGAAAAATATGTGACATTATATATAAAATCGAATCAGCCAATAAACAAACAACGTTGATCAATGTTACGTATCACGCCTTACTAATAAATTGATCCACATCGAAATATCCGCGCAAAATCATTAACCGTTTTCAGGGAATAAGCAATACTTTATTTATTACAAACATTTACACAGATGCTTCAAATTTCAATGGACATATTTTAATGGATTCATTTGTATACACTTGCCGAATTATATCCATGTATTGAAGGTTTTCGAAATAGCTTGTTTACGTTTATGAAAATGTGAGTAGTGCGCAACCATGATTCGGCTACTGTTAATGCTAATGGCAAACCTAATTAGGTTAACTGTTAAAACGTTGTGTTATATTTTTAAAAAATGGCTTTTCCGACCATTTCTCCCGCAGAAATGTGAACAAATTATCAATAATGCAACACACTTCGTTTCGAACAAGCACAAAGTTAAGGTCAAGTTCATACACAATCAAACTGTATTAGATATCTATTCAAATGTAGAAATATTTACTCAACAACTCAACCATGCATGCAACGATTTGAATTGTATAGCCCGCAGCCTTGACAATTAAAGGGTCCTTTTCACAGATTTTGGCATGTATTGAAGTGTGTCATTACATGCTTTATATCAATAAATACAAACATTAGATCTTAAAAGCTCCTGTAAAAAAAAATAAAGAAAGAAAAAAAAGTAACCCTTAACTTGGCTCGGACCACTGACCCCTAGAGTAAAAGTCTATCGCTTAGACCACTCGGGCACCCGTGCTCATACAATAAGTGATGTATTTTATACTTTATATAAGCAATCGTCGTAGTATCCCAAAATATAACGACAATACCAGAATTCTCCAAATTATGCAATCGTTTCGCGTTGCAACGCTCTATAATTTTCAGATTTTTACATCGTCAAAATATGTATATACTGGATATTTTAGAGCATGGTAAATGCTCAGTATTACTATTTCCTCATAAATATCACATAACTTAAACGAACATTTGCGATTCTGAAACATTTTTTTTTTAATTTTGTCAATGGCCTCTTCAAGTCAATCCTTGTAATATACCATTATGATTATGTCCATAACGTACTAATGAATGCCTGTAAATTGTGCATTTCTTAATAGTTTACTTGTATAAATCTGTGTCATTCACCTAAAACATACTATACAAATACGCAAATTTGCAGGAGTGAAACATTAAAATGTATTCCTATAAGACCCATTAATCGTCATGTTAAGCCAAATTATGAATGAAGGTAGTTTATGATAAATGGGGATAAATGATCAAACTAAAGGTATCCGGAATCAGTTAAATGATCGTGTTTTGGGCTGTAATGATAGTTCATTTAATGTACACATACGTAGACAATTACATACCACTATCAATAGTTAGTAGTTTACGTAATCGTTTGTCTTGCTGGTATCTTGTTCCATATGTGGGTTTTATGGCTGCCTCTCAAATATGTATGCGTATATTCAACATGTTTGATATTTTAGTTCAATTTCAGTTGAATGCAGGGTTTATATGGCAACATAATTCATTTTAAGACAGTGAAATAGAGTTTTCGGCATTAACGCTGTATTTTGAACGTGAAAATATAAATAGGTATTTTGAGGAGTTTAAAAAAACAACATGTTCCTATCATTATGTGCTATATGGTGAATATCAAGTTTGTAACATGTTGGTAATTTTGCTGTACTGTCACGTCTGCAAGACGTGGTTTGATACGAACTACAAACTAAGCAGGCACTACGTGCATCAAATCATAGCATGAAAAAACTCGCAGAATGTCATACCCAATTTTATTTTATTCTCTAATATTTCTATAGTCAGGTCTATTACAACTATTGAGATGCATTTGAATAGGTTTTCGAAGATCTTGCAAAATGACGATTACACCACGCTCATCGTTAAAGGAATGAATTGCCCTGTCATATATCTCTTTGAAGGCTTGATTTATATGTAAACGAGTTGATGTTGTAGTGTGTATGAAGACATAAAAGGTATCCGTCGTATGATGTTGTTAATCAAAAGAATGCTAGTGTTTTTGACATGTACAGTATGAGGTGAGATTTATTATAAGGAATAATGATTTATGATTGGTAGTACGACCTACTAGATCTTTCTTAAACTTGGCGCAATAGAAGTCAGCAAATTGACCATTTACCCACTTGGTAAATGGAAGTATGTACGCGGTTTGAATCACATCCAAATTCCCGGAATATTGCTGGTGTTTACTTAAGGTGGGCTTTTTCGGAAAAAAAAACAACATTTGTTCTATTATATTAAACAAAAGAGTATACAACATATATCCATGTGCACATGCGGTCTCCTATATTGGACGAGAGCACTCCCTGCAAACGTAGGTGCCGAAATTTATGAGCATCCGTTAGACAATTGTATTGATGGCGCACCAATATTTTGCAATGTTAGTTTTGACTGTCCTCATGAGTATTTTTGTTTGCAAATTATACTATTTTATTGACAGAGGATAGTTTCAAAGATCTTGTTTTGTTCTCAGCTCCAAAGAAACATACGCGAGATGTTATAAGTGGAATTAGGTAATTTCAGATAGTACCCATCATGTTTAGACATATATCGCGTATGTGTTTGGCAGCTTAATGAAATACAAGAGCGTCTGGAGGAAAACGGTATTTGATCCGATCTGAATCTTGTCGATTTTTTCCATTAGCTATGTTGATTTCGCTATAAGGTTACTCCGGTTAATATTACTATTTCAAATTATACAAGAGAGAAATATGTTGATACACGTTTAACTATTGTTTCAATTCGTTATGCTCCACATACAAGCATGGTGCTCTAATCTCTATATGCCGATCATTATTAATAAATAATTATTTTTTCCGATATAAATGTTTGTCTAAACATGTTATTTTAATTATAGTTCATTAATATGTCTGCATTAAAAACCAATCTCGGTATTTTAACATCAATACATTCTTTCGGAACTAAACAGGATTTACCTCGGTAGTCTTTAAATTTGGCTAATCGAGAAATTGTTAATAAGTTAAATATTAGTAGTATACCATGAACAACATTAAAAGTACATTCGTGACAGGTTGAACGTGAAACAATTTTCTATCAACACAATATATTTTAAATGCAAACAAATTATAAAGAATATAAACTACAAGGTATATTGTACTAGATTTCGCCACGGATAATACGACAGTTTATTACAAGCTACAATTGTGAAAAACTATAATGTAGTTTATGAAACAAACGTGAAATAATAATATAACAGCTCGCACATTAAACCGGCCGAAAGTTATGTCGTATTGTATTTTTCTGTATTGAATATAGGATAAGGGTACACAATCATCAACTATAGCATATATTAATTTTCATGCTTGACCACTCACACGCAGGAGATTTTAACAAATTGAATCATATAATTTATTACGTTATTAAACATGCTTACTCAAATACACATCTACACATGCCTTTTACGCATATGCTAATTTGAGGAATATGCCAACACGAGTATATTAGTAAGTCCAAGTATGTTTTCTTGAAAACTTTAAAATAGATGTCCTGCTGTCATATGTTCTGTCTAAATACATAAATGTGTTAAGAAAGACAATGCGTTCCGCAAAAGTTTATTGCATTCTCTTGAGCGTGATTTTATTCGTCCTTTCACATATTAAAATGATGCACTCTAGTCATATGAACAGTTTACTTGAAACTAATAAGATTTCGGCGGCGACTTTTGGCGTTGGCGTGCAATTGTCTAATATTGGAGAACTTTTCATTAAATGAGAAAAAGAAGTGTGTGTACAGTTGTTTTTCTTCAATCCTAGACTTAATAACACGCTGAAACGACACAAAACGTCAAACCAATACCGCTCGTTTATAGTTATGCGACCATGACAGATTCGGCAAGATTTTCATATGCACAATATCAGTGTGGCAAACATGATTACATCTTATCCTAGAACACTAATCAAGGTTCAATGAGAATCCTGATTGAGGCATCAGTGCCCAGATAAATTTATAGCAGTTGACTGTTCCTCAAACTGAGCATAATTTAGTTAAATAGACACCTATATATGCATTATTGATAATACTAAATTGTCAACGCTACGTTGTTTTACTTTAGATAATTACGTGTATCCCAAATAAACACACCTGTGTGTTTGACAGGCATTATTTGTTGGGCAAATATGTATTCAAATGTAATATAAACTATGGTCCCGAATTATGCCTTCAGAACCACTAATATAGAAAACTCTTAATGGAATTGCTGCAAGACACGCGACACTATGAAACGGTACGCGATTTTTATTGCACGTTTGTTCTTCAAATCAATGCGAACAGTAGCCATGTGGATTCAGCAATAATTCACATTAGTTTATAAGTACATATACACACTTGTATTTATTGAGACCATTGTCGGCGATGAATTATATTTATTATGTTAGTATCCCAATGTAATACGTTGGTGAAAATTTAGCTGATCCGGGTCGCATGAACTGATGCCACGTAAATGATGTCATTAAAATGCAAAAATACCAACAGTGTAACGATGATTTTTAAAATCAGGCTCGCGATCTGCAGGTTTTTTTGTGGTAACTGTCTGCATATTTGAAGCGGTCATTGCACGTTCACTTTTTTAATAATCATGTACACAGTATACTTCTTTATAAAACATTCTGATTATAGTAATTAACAGAGAACGTTTTCATGCATTTGAAAATAAATGTAGTAGTAAACAGGGTGCAAGTTCAAAGGGATCCTCAGTGGTTTACATAGTCGCTGAAAAGAATGAAAACACACCGTTAAGAACTATTTTTTCAAGTTATTGAAACATGTTTGTAAAACTATTAAGTGCGTAAAAAATCTTTT
Organism: Dreissena polymorpha; assembly: GCF_020536995.1. NCBI lineage: Eukaryota > Metazoa > Mollusca > Bivalvia > Myida > Dreissenidae > Dreissena > Dreissena polymorpha. Next base: position 55,116,820 of record NC_068364.1, on the reverse strand, counting down.
TCTTGCAGTTTATGTCGCTATCTTACGATATAAGAATACATAATTGAATACGTATGTTATCGGTGCCAAAGTTTCACGTTGCGTGCAGCATAAACGTGCATAAAATGTATATAAATGTTCTACACTCAGATGTTTTGAACAAGAACATAGGCTTATTAAATAAAATAATTATGAGTATTGTCACATTACCATAAGCCGCATAAAAAAACTTGGTTGTATGCATTAGCTGAAATTATACAGAAAATTGTTTTAAAATTAAGTAATTTGAACAAAGCACCACTTACCGGTGGGTTTACACCCATAAACATCCATTTGTGAACCCCATAAAGTGAGTGACCGTGCAACCTGGCACATACATCATTTTATTATACCTCTTTATATCCTCAATTTAAGTGTGACAGGAGGATATTTAATAAGTGCAAACAGTATATAAAGTCGCCGTTGTTTAAAACGGAATAGAATTTAGAATAAAAGTGTTCACACTCTTATGTGAATAGTAAACTCTCAACATGTATGTTAATACTTACAAAAACATCGTGTCTGTCAAATACTTTAGTTGCCTTATACTTATTTAACAATGTGTTTAACATAGAAAATATACATAAACATAATTGTTTGTAATTTGCAAGCAGAATAAATAAAATTGTAAATGTATTTAACCGAAACAAAATTACCTAGCTGTATGAAAATAAAATGCGCACGTTAATCCATACATCCATTCATCCGTCCATCCATTCGTCCATCAATGCATGCATTCATCCATCAATCCGTTCATCCGTCCATCCACCCATCGATCAATGCAAAATTCCATACCACCCATCCAACCATCCACCCAACCATCCATTCAACGATCCATCCAACCTTCCAGTAATTATTATATCCGTCCATTAATAAATCCATCCATCCGTTCAATATGTGTTTACCCTCTATTATATTTTAAAAAAAATGTAATTATGCGCCAAAACGCATAATCTTATATGTAACCTCGGCTGATTCCCCAACACATAGTTATCATAAAACAAGATACATATTATAAACATGGCATTTGCTGTTGTCATCAGCTGATATTATGTCAAAACGAGGTCAAAACATAAAGCACTAAACAACCATTAAAATGAAAAACACATAGCTACGGGAGGAAGTAATCCGCTTTCATGACTTCTTCACTGAGGAAGATGTTTTACATCTTTTTATTACTGTTAAGTTATGTTTGCTTTTTGCATTTTAATTTTGTGATTTAAATGTTCCATTAGTAATTAATTACTGATTGATACAGTTTTAAAGTGCAATCATGTTTAGGCTTGTTTTTGTTATGATATGTTACCATCATATTTGCATTATTATTGCACTTCTATGCTCTAACTGAAGTGCATAATGGATGCTGTATGCTGTAAGATAGGTTGAGTTTAAGCAAATGACCTGATGGATGTCTGATGTCACACGAATAAACCAAATAACTGTTTTGCAAAAGTGTTAAAACTTATAGCAGATAAAGACATAATACACCATTGTTATTTTACACACAAAAACAACGCCAAAATCAACAAACAATTTTATTCCATCTTGCTTTTAATCAAATGTACGTTTTTGTTATTTGTAACAGATTTAACAGAAATGTCACATATAAGTACTAACCTACGAAACAATTTTGCAGAACACGGAAACCCTCTTGCAGGTCAATCATACAAGGATGCATGTTGTTTCGTGAATAGATAAAAAACTAAGTCCGAAACAGTTATTTTCAAATTATATTTGCTTATGATCAAAGAGAATTGTATGGGCCCCTCCATTTCTTGCACCCCACCCCTACTTCCACACAGCAAACACAATAGTCGCCTGATGTGTTTGTGTTGTAGTGCTATCCCAACAGAAAGAGAAGCGGCACGACTTCAAATAGTATATGTCGGTATGCATAGACCAAATCAATTGCCGGTTAGCGTTTTACATGTTATTGTGTATGTAGTAGTTTTATTCAGTTTCTGAGGTGTTGAATGATCTAGCAGGTAATTAAGAATTTTAATTTAGAAAACTAGGTTGTGTTCACGAGCGGAAAGCTTCTTTGTGAAGGATATTTTAATCACTTAGTAATTGCTGTATAAACCTATAACTGATACTAACTTCAAAGTTAACACGACAAAGTATGTCTACAAAGTATGTTATCACAACCAATTATAATGATGTTTGTGAAATAAAGTTATTGTTAAAGAGAGTATATATGAGTTTTAGTTGAATCATAACAGCGTTTCTGAGCACAACACACGTTGACTATCAGCGAAACTATTCTTGTTCAATTAAAAATCAATTGTGTTTGTACTATAAATCAGACATATAAAGATGGCATGTTCGTTATTGGAAGGTCCCTATTGCTATGTTAATACGACCAAAGACGCGTAGACGCAATTGGTGCGTTTGGAATAAGTACGATAAAACGTGTCTGTATCGGTCAAGACGTGCAAGTGTTTCATTTCATTGGCACAATAACATCCTTAGTTGTTTGGTACCAAAATAACACTTAATTCAACAGCCCGCATTTAAACGTCAGTCTTAGTTAAATAATAGAAAATTAGCTGTTGCTATTAAACTCCCCTATGGAATGAATACACATTTGTTAATGTCATTGAAATCAATGCTTTTTAAAATTGTGTGATTATGAAAATATACTTATAAAAGCAGTATATACGTGCTGAAAAGAAGTCCATAAAGCGGAGCGACTAGTATACAAAACACATCCGGTAAATCTGAGTTTTAAATAATATTTCCACTTGTTTGCGAGCAGTGTTTTCATATATATCTATTGCAACAAACGCATATTGTTATTTTATTAAAATAAATTACACAAATGGTTAATGTATCATTATTTTCTTTTGGGTTTATATTTCATGGGCAAACTGTTTATGTATTGCGGTGACGCCAAACATTTCTAAATCCAATTAGTATTCTAGGATCTGATACTTTTTCAATCCAGACAGTCTTGCTGTTTAATTTTACGCCACGTGCAATCAACCAAAGGAGTACTTTGCAGTCTGTTCGTGATTTATGTACACTTTGTTATTCCTGTTATTCTGTTCTATTTTTTGAGCATCGCATAAGAGAACAGTTATTAGGTGCGTTTATTGGTTTATGGCCGAATATGAAGTAATAGCAGATTACGTTTGATAACGACATAACTCACTAAATATTAATCTAATCGGCAAAAACGAAAGTTATTGTATTATTGTGCATAGGGTAGTCACAACGACAAAAGAATCACACACAACGACAATATAATTCGGCGTACGTTTATAGCACCATGACTGCCGGCCATATTTGCATTATATAGTATTTATGAAGATTGCAAAACGATGAAGCAAGCTGGGTCGCTAGTTTGTTGTATAATGCAACACGTAGAATAACGATTATACTTTATCAAAAAAAACACCTCTCTACTTGTTGTTTCATTGACGTTTAACCTTGTATTACCAAATATTTATTGGGAATATCACGCTAGCCGATTGATCAAACTATATATTAAAGTAAATCGTATTGGGCCATTGCGTTTCACTGCAGAATGAGGCTCGCGCTCCCGGCGTTCTAAGCCTCGCAACATAAACTTCTCTGTATTCAACGCTAACCTAGTATTCTCTATATCTGAGTGTGTCTGAGACCTCAAATAAAACAATTGAACAGTATTCAACTTTAGCCAATAAACTAAATGACGATCCCATCAAGCAACACAACAGAACATTCCTAAAACTGTATATCTCCTCAGTAAGTAATTGATCGGCCAATGACAATCTTTTCAGTAAGGTATTTTAATAAACATGTTAAACCAATGGAGGTATATTGCTTCTTTATCAAACGTCGCAATCCCTGACCTTTTTGTATTGAGTATTTGCTTAACCGAAAAGTGTTTTACTAAATATTGCATGTGATCTGGATACTGACTAGTCAAAAGTTTTGCTCGCATAAATTGCACGATACCATTAAGTAAGGTATACTACTGAACCATAACTGAGCGATGCGGACCTCCTTTTTCTAAAGCGTACACACATATGTCAACATAATCACAACGTTGAATGGATAAAATGTTATTGATCATTGGACATGCGTTTTATCTTTTAAATGCCAAAATAATGCACCATCAGCATACATTTATTAAGGATAAATGAGAGGGAAAACAACTCCTTAGATACATGTATAATAGAATATAGATACCAGATACAGACAGTGCAATATACCAAACAAATATAACGTTCTGAGTTAGAACGAATATTGGCTGGTATAGAAATCGCTGAACCTACTTTAAATATCTCCTTTTTTACACCCGTACCGATTTTCGTGAGAGAATCTTTTTCTCTTTCACAAAGATTTGTATCATGCAAAGTTGCTGTTAAACCCGCTAAAATCTATGTGTAAAATCTTTTAAAAGCAAAACATTTTAATAGCAAAATAATGTTATGTACAAATCTTTTAAAATAACATGATCAGAGATGAATTCAATCTTTTAATTGGATGTCAGCATAAAATTCTGAAGTTATATTATATTTGTTCAAATCACGTGACGACAAACGGCATCATCGCAGTATCGCATTATCATTAAACCCGGTTTTTTGTTTAGTTTAGTTTAAACCTATTTATTTTAGCTCGATTGCATCGAAAGCCTTAGGCTTATATAAACGCTCTCGAGTCCGTTTCCTGGGCCTAGAACCAGTACTTGGTGTCTTTGGGAGACTAAAGAACGCTCCCACGGCAGGAATCGAACCCGTGACCTCCCGGTCGCTAGGCGGACACCATATCCATTACACCACGGCGACCTCGGTTTTTCTAAAATCTACTCATACACAGTAGAATTGAAATCAATAAGTGCATTACATTATATGCTTACGTCAGAGTATTTTAGGCTGCACTTTTTAATTTTAATAAAATAGCTAAATATAAAACATTTTGAAAATGAAAGAGATCTTTCTCAACGAAGATGCTATGAAATAATTAATAGTTAATACTAATACTTCTTTTCATCGTCCGGGTGTAGATAAATCGTGTTTCTCTGGTAAATGAAAATATGAGAGTATTTTTGTATTGTTCTTATACGTAAAATCTAATCTTAAAAACAAATCAGTGTGTGCATTTCATGAAATGAATGGATATTCGGGTTGAACATCTGGGGCTGGTTGATCGTATGTGGAAATATAACTGAACTGCCGCCCGTACCTCACTTGTGGCACTTGTATTACTCATGCATCACGCCAGGCAAAACGAGTTTGAAGTGAAGTGCATTTAATAACTTGAATATGCACAGTCATATTCCGAAAAAGATTAATAAATGATTCCAACTTTCTAGTATATAACTCGTTCGTACTATATAATCGTGCCAATCTTTCAAAATTGTAATGTGTTAAAATACATGCCACTTTGCTACGGAAAGATTCTTATTTCATGCTAATCGACTTGTAATCAACTTTGTGGAAGTTATGGTTTTATTATGTTTGTGTGTGTATCTTCTAAAACAAAATCATATTTAAGTTATTTGCTGATGTTTCATGAACAGTCAGACGTGTTTTGAATGTTTTATAACAAGTAAACCCAAAGCAAATCCTTACTACGCTCACATTTGCGTAAAATAATAATAACAACTTCGTTGAACGGACACTTTACACCGTTCATCTTTCAGTTTCACATTCTATCTATAACAGCTAATTTGTAATCTACCTTTGCATAATTAATACAACATTCGGTATAATACATATAACTTGTACCATTTGAATTGTTTGAAATACAAGTATACCTAACTTTTACGTAAATAATGCGTTATTATAGATACATTGTATGTTAAAACCTGATTGTTGAGCTTTATCAGTTTTTATTAAAGATAAAATAAAACGGAGAGCCAGAATATTTCTATGTTTTACAACTGCAGAAAATGTCGATGATCAATGTAATCAATAAATAAAGAAGCATTTATTGACAATTTATCTAAGGGGGTAAATAAAAAAAAACATTTTGAAAATGAACCGAATTTAATTGTGTAACGACTCATTTTCATCCAACGATTTTATTTATTAAATGTAATCATTCACTTTCGACGCTTGAAGTTAGGAATACGTTAACAGGAACAGACATATACCACATTATTACGACAATGGTTCTACGTATTACACTACCATAAATATCCATTAGTTAAGGACATAAAGCGTTGTCTACACCCTGTCATGACTAAAGGCCCGATGGGAAGAGCACGAAATATATGATCTCATCTTCTGAATGGAAATTAAAGAGTGCAGATAGTTGAACACGTACGCATTGTTTTTCAGTATCAAAAATGCTCATTTCAAAATACACAATTTTTGATTGTGCACGTATTACTTTGCCAGCACACTTGTGTTTAAATGCCATGTGTTTATGTCTTTGTCTGACTTGTCAAAATCTAAGCGAACATAAATATATTTTACTCTTATATATAAATATATATATATATATATATATATATATATATATATATATATATATATATATATCTCTCTCTTATATATAAATATATATATATATATATATATATATATATATATATATATATATATTGTTTGAATTGAAGAAATAGTTTTTGTTACTTTTAGTTTTTACATTATTCAGTTGTCCCCTTTACAAAACTTGTCATAATTATGCATTTGTAGTTTTGAACAGTATTGTTTGCATCCTGTGTGTATGACATGGGTGTTCACTAAACTAAACAAGTCATTATTTACATACACTGACAATACTGTATCATTTTTTATGGTTTACACCAAAGCGCTCCTTTGATGTTGTCCTACACGGCAGTTGTGTGATTGACCTGTCACTGTTGGTTAAGGGGCTAAACTGAAATGCCAACTTATATAGCATGAAGTTATTTTTGTAATACAAAAATATATGAGTGCAGTACATGTATTAGTTCGTGTGATGTAGGTATTGCACATAGACACGATATATTGTCTGTAATATACATATGTACATATCATATTGCCATTATTTATTCAACAATCCTGCTTTATAATCTTTAAAATCGGTCTTTGTTACACAACAAACTCGAAAGCAGGAAAATATGTATAGACAAAATATTCGTGTTGTAGTTTTGCAATGACAAAGTGCACCAGAGATGCGCATATAATTGCAAACAGGTGACTTAGTTAATTCAGGTTTGGATGTTGATATTGATAAATCACGATTTTAAGTCTTGGTTCCTTACATAGGAAGATGATTTAGCGAAGTAGATACTAGTTAGTTGGGTTGAATGAATTACAACTTATTGGGAAAACTACCTTAATGAGACTTTTGTTTAGTTGGTAGTTCATGCTCGAAGTTAGTTATATATTTACCGTATAATAATGGTTTCATTGCGGTTGAATGACCAACTTACAAAGGTAATAAATGATAAGTTTTCCCACACGTTTTAGATCATATGGCTTAATATTTATAAACGTTAAAAGTATACAACAATTTTGTAACGCCCTATCAAAATGTAGCGCATACTTTTTTTTCAACCTACGTGAAAGCAATTGATATTTTGTTGATTTCTGGTCATTAAACACGAATTACACACCTACAATGATGTTATTATCTTTCACGGATTCAGTTTATAATTTATTAGCTTCATTTTGGTTTTGTGGTTTTGTGCTGTTAAGATGAAGTTTACTAGTTCAATATGTGACGGAATCTAAATAAATGCGTGTGAATTTATATACATTTCACACCCACGTCGATCGACAAGTTTAACAAAGAGTTGATTTTGCATTGTCACAATAGCAGTTATCAGTTAATGTCAAATACTGTTAATCTGTACACTTGAAATAATGCATTCTGATACCTGAGATTAATTAATTCAAAAACTCGCATGTATGCATGCACAACAGAATAGTATGACTTATCATGCCATTAAATATAAACACGTAGGCAAACGACACAAATGCAATCAATGAGTTGTGCATATATAACATTTTATCGTCCAAGGATGAAAAGTAAAATATTGAACAATTACAAAGCGAAGTATACGTATAACATTAGCTGACTTTTCTAACAATTTTGCATTATGTATACGAAGACTAAGCGGATGAAATTTATAGAGAAGTGAATCCATATTTGTGATTTGACGAATGATTTTAAAGTGTAATTTTAAAAACATTTTAATTGTGTCGGTTTTAAAATAAATTAGGAAATTATCGATGCATTTGTATTCGATGCTGGGAAATATATTTGATCAATTGAATTTGTGTCTTTTTCAACGCGCCAAGTTATTATACTTCCAAGTGAATACAGGTGAAACACATAACAGCTCTCATTTTCGAATAAAACAAGAAGAAAAAAGAACTCCGGTATAGCGTTAACCATTAATCTGTTAACGATATTCCTATAATAAAATATCGTTGGTAATTTATGTTTCATATGCCTTCCAAAAATTATTGACCATTTTTTGTTATATTTTAATTGTTTTTATTCAGTTTGTTTGCAAACAAACGATTGAAAATTTGTTCTATAAAACTGCATAATGGAAAACTAGGTCGGTAAAACTCAATAAGTGTAATATAGGAAATATTTATTTAGCAAGTTAACATTTTTATCAGGCCTTTATCTACATTCATGATAACTGATTTCGACTTATATTATCACTAAAGGTGTTATCTTTAAACATCTCGCACTTTAACTTGTCTGCGACGATGATTTATATCATATACATGAAGAAGGGTAGGTTTTAAAAACAACTAACATCTTTTAATTACCTAAATTGATACATCCATCCAACAGCTTTAAACGGCGTTTATTTTTTGCTATAATTGTGATAATCTTATAATATAAAGAAGTACAACTCCAGCTGCCCCAGCAGTATTGCATTCGTATTATACACAATTTCGCGGTCCTTTATTTATGGCAAGTCACAAATTGCCAAAACAGTACGGCACAATACGAAACAAAATACACAAAGATGAATAAAGCTGGGATCACCGCCTTGGAACGGCCAATGCGAAGCACTGGGGGTTTACACCGGTTTTAGAGCGTTCAACTTTATGATTGGTCCAGTAATAGTCATGGTACATGTCAGTTTTATCATGAAATAAAACACTACGTGTTTTTATTAAGCGTAAGCGTACCTATTATAAGTTGGAACACATTGCAAACAGTGTATCAGTTATCTTCACATGCTGTGTTTGTTTTTAGCTTTCTTCATACAGAAGACAATGCATTGTTAATGTCATGCGTTTTTTGTGTACATCATCCATTTATTTAAGCATATTCTTTGAAACCTAAAGTTTTTTTGTGCCATAAGTATGGTTTGCTGACGTTAATATTTTGCGTTTGTGTATAGACCGTATCAAATCTGAATCTGATGATATTCTCATTAGTTCATTTCATCGCAAACCGTCTTTACTACGACAACAGGATATTTACAAGGGTAGGTGCTCTGAAAAATCTTAATTGAACATGCATTTCAAACGGAAAATGGTCCAGAAGTTTATAGTCACGAAGCCTTTACTGAACAGTATTTTGTAAACGTTAAAAGTTCATTCTGAATAGTAATGCCAATTTATGAAAACTGCATGATACAATAATTTTATGAACATTAAATTGACACAAACACTGTTATACCGCACATTAACCAATAGTTGATTGAATGTTTAAATTGACCGCTATTTGCACTACATTATTATTTACTGTGGACTTAGAACTGCAAACTACGATCATTTATACGAGCGTATTAACCAGCGACATTTGCGTGGGCGGTAACGTAGCCGTACTCAACTATAATGGATCGTTGTTTAAAACTTCATTTATTCAAATATTGATTGTTCATTCTACATAATTGAAAGGCAAGTGTCTATTTTCAAAAACCTCTCCGCCGTTAATATTTATGAAGTTTTTACTTTACTCCTTAATCATGATGGATAGTTAAACCCAAGACAAAACTAATTTAACTGTTTGGGAGTAGTTTTATTCAGTATCTTCAGGATTGTAAACATAATTGCTCGGATATATCCTCTATGTTAACTTGTGATGTTCTCCTGCATAATCTTGTGTTTATTCCGGTTATAGACGAAGCTATTATTTATTAAATACTGAACATATTCTGCTTCTAATCAAGGTTGAATTGTTAAAATAAGGGAACTTTTGTATCGCCCTTTGAATGACATTCGCAACAAAACCTCAAAATGTAGAGCGTTCTTATGTTGTTTTTTTTATCAGGCTTATTTAACTTTTGCAATGAAATTTATTAATTTTGCCTCACGGTATTCAACAGAACAACAGCTATAACGTAAGTGCAACACTTAATTTGATCTCAGTTTTAAGAGAAAATGCGTATGTATGTAATAGATTTCAAATAGGATAGAATAAACAAAAACATTGAGTGCGGCTATTTATGTCGTATAATTCGGTGTAATTCGGTCGTCCCAAGTGAACGCTGATTGAAGAAAATGGATGTTTCGGTTTTCTAAACAACGTTCTCTCCAGAGTAATAGAAGACAGGCGGTTAGCATAAGACACTTGGCGCTTGTTTTAATGAAACATGATTCTGTGTCTATATTGAATACAAGTGCTAAATATATTTCAAACATAGTTTCGTAAGTATAGCGTGTTTATGCTACTTAAATTTGTGCAAAAATTGTGCATTTGATATATGTCAAAATTAACATTTTGTAAATAGCGTGCGAAATGTAAAGATGCATATGGTTAAACAACAACCAAAACGCCAGGAGCAATATAAAACAGTTAACACTACAGTGTTTTATGTTTGAAAGGTAATTAGCAATGTCCATCTGAAACGCAGAGACTTTTTATAAATACTCAGTTTTATATTCCAGATATAAGTTATTTGATTAAGTAAAATTTTTCATAATGTGTGTATTTACGACTTCATTGGCAACAAATTGATGACCCCTTTTAACACATGCCAATATCGTCCTGGATACTTCGAAAAGATGCGTGCAAGCAGTAATATATGGAGAAATGTAAGTTATTTTGTATGATACGACCTAGTGATATATTTAAAAGAGCACGCTTACTTACCGAGTCCAAGATAGATGAAACTGTATGTTAGAGGCCCACACTAATAAATGACAATAACAGATTAAAAAAAACGTAATAAAATGTGCACATAACTTTTTGTTCCTTGGTTACAACATTATTGTTTTGTTTGTATTAGTAATGAAATCAACTAAAATGATATATAGCATGATACTCTTTTCCAGATAATTCGAATATGTTTAAGCTAATCCTCTTCTTTATAAAGGACTTATAAAAAAATATAATGGTACTGAATTTATTTGTTTGTATGGAGAACTGATAACTGAGTGTTAAATATATGATATATAGAGATTCTTTCAGAATATAAAAATACAAATTATCAATAATTAAAACGATTATTAATCAATAGTAGTCAAAAGTACATTTATGTAAAAGGTTCATGTCTATAACTTTCATCACGAACCAGTTAATACTGTTTTAGCGTCCATTGTGCTATATGTGTGATGCTGTTTATTATTAAAACCTTCAATAATACTACATTAAGTCGAAAGAAAATCATACATAGAAACACAATACGTCATAGCTAAATGTGTACTTGTATGTGTATTATACAAAGTCTCATAACATTCAACGTAATTCAATTGCGTTACTAACATATTTCTTTCTATCGATTTGGTTACATATTCAGTAGCCTGTCGATATGTATCGATGTGTTTTCGATTAAGCATACGAAAAGTGCACAACATTTAAACGAACTATGCCAGATCACGCACAAAAGCTTAAGAGCTGGAATTGTTAAGTGCTGCAATTACTGGCGTTTTGGGCTTGTCAAACGCTGATTAAATTTATTGGATGTAACAGTTTTCTGAGCGATATATCTTCAGGAGTAATGGTACAATATGTTAGCAATTGATACTTTATTGCGCGTTTTCCTGGGAAATATAACGTTTAGTCTTCGTTAAGAACAAATATGCAATTGCCAACTAATACATGTTGTGCATCAAAAATAAAGCATGCATATGTGTGCAGTATCAATTTGCGTAAAAAAGAAGGAATACTTCCGCATTCTGAGTTGTTGTATGTATGTTATACATGGTCACGAAGAATCCACAACGTGGCGTGCGTCAATAACTCCGTTTAAGGCATGGAAAGAAGGACACGGTATTTACTATAAAGTTATTTTGTCTGTAAAAAATATGCATATAGACATCTTCCCTGTTTTACTCGTTTTGAAATGACAATTTTACGAATTGGTTCTCTTTCCCAAATTAATTTTTTTGAAGTAAATAATGCTGACTCCGAACTATAGTTGCATGCAAATTTTTGTTTATAGTCTTTTAAGGACATAAAGCAAACATAATACAAGGAATAATGTTGGGCTTCATGGTCGATCCAAATGTGCCGGCTGTCTATTACTGTATACATTTTTGTATCGATCGAAATAATGACATGTCAGATAAATTATTTACAAAAGAGTGCATTTTCCATTAATAAATGAATTAAATGTTATCTTGTGTCCTTTGTGTTTGTATTTCCTCGTGTGTGGAGCATTGGTATATCCTCTACTTAGTACTGTTTACTAATGTATTGCATTTCTACGTGTCCTGTTGAGCGGTGTTTAAGACTTTATTTTTATGATAATATTTGTGTTTTATTAACGCTTGTCGTACACGAACATTATTTATCGTACTCATTTATACGTTTCATTGGCTTACTATAACATGGATGCGTGTCTTAAGTTGCGAACGACGTTTTTCATGTTCATCATAATTATAATCAGTATAATGTTGCTTGTATAGACATTATGTATGTCGTGATGCTATGGTGACGTTTTGTGGACAATAACGGTTAGCATTTGGTTGATGGATTACGAATAGATGTAAGTACAAGAAGAATAATTACGGCTTTGAATATTCCTAATGATCATATAAGAAGGTATAAATCTTGTCATCACGATACAGACATCACCTGTAATTTGCTCGAAACGAACCCATTTTAATTAAATTTGATTGAAAACAATTGGGTATGGTTCAGTATGTGTTACGAAAATTATAAGATTATTTTATAGATTTTACATGTTTACCAATAAATAACTGTATGGATATATATTATAGCTATCCTACATTGACTCGGCATGGACTTGCATGAAATAATGCATTTTATATCATTCCGATGTATATATTTGTTGTATTGAAATCTCGTTAACTGAAAAAGCAAAAATATTTATATTTAGTATTTATATATTCATTATTTAAGTCAATATTTAAATAGAAGCATTTACTAGCAACTCGTGACTGTTATTTACAACAGTTCTGCGTATTACTCGATTGATTCAAATGAAGGATTGGTTTCTCAGTAAAACTATGCGCTACGATGTAATAATATTTTTAATGATACTGGATATGTTTGGTGTACTGTTACTACTAATGTTCGTCAAATTAGCATGTATGTTGTGCCATAGGAATGTACATATATGCTCATATAAATCACATATGGGTCGTGCTCTTTGAAAATGTGGTTTAATGTATGATGATTGTGCGTTACGTGTCATCCTTGATTAGCCTGTGCATTCCGCACCATTCTTAGCAAAAATCCAGATTAGGCAAAAATAGTCGTTCCTGATTAGCCGAGTGCGGACTGCACAGGCTAATCTGTGATCATACTGTACGTACATGCATGAAACCCCCTTTCACAGAGCACGTCTTAAATATAATTAAGTATGTCCTCCTAATACTCCATCGATTCAATACTTTACATAACTCAGAATGAAACAGCTATGATTCTTCAGTGCACAAGTACGCTTGTAAATGAGAAAGTGAAATTGGCGAGCGTTGTTCTAGTACTCGTGTTTTAATAAATACATATGACACACGACCGCTATTAATGTAAAAGATAGCGCAATCGGTAATACTGTTAATTCGTAATTTATTAGAATCATACCGGGCAGTATGTTCCGTTTGGTCCCACATTACAACGAGCATTATACAGTGGCCATGCAATATTCAAACCCCGTGAGCATTACGTGTGTTGTGTCCAAGTAATTGTTTTTTTTATAATACGAACACGGGATTGTGTATGCGCCTATTTAAAAAGCTCTTTGCTATGTGTTTTAAGATGAGTAGACGTGTATGAATTTGAAATGACTGGCTGCATACACAATTGTTCAAGGAAATTGCATATCCAACGTAAGGAAGCACGGGCTTTTTGTTTTTCCTGGCATGGATTTGCCATTAAAACTTTTTAAAGCGCCTAACACTCGATTATCAAACATATACCAACGTTTTTAATGTATCGGACACATCAATAACAAAAGCGTAAATGAGTCGTTTTATAAAATGAGAAAACTGTGAATAATGCATGTGCGTAAAGTGTGCGCACATGCTAATATGGGAAGACACTTTTCGCCTAAATTTGATTTTTGCTAAGACAAGACTTCATTTAAACAAAAAATGTCATAATGCGGAAAGTTTCGTCCCTGATTAGCCTGTGCACATGCATAAAGCCCAGTTTTCTCAAAAGCAATACACAATGATTGCTATTTTACAAATAAACGAGTTCGAAATTTAATCAATTAATTTCTACTTGCTTTTAATAAAATGAACGGTTTGGATTTTCAATAAATTTAACACACAAATATTACACCAAATTACATACCTTTAAAACAATCTTGCAAAACGCGTTTAATCTCTTTCACGTCTTTTAGGTATATTTCGTGTTGTTTGGCTAATTGATCAAAATACTAAACACGAAACAATTATTTTCTAATTATGTTTGCTTATGATAAAATCGAATTTCATGGGACCTTGCATTTGTTGCCACCCCTCCCCCCCTAATTCCACACGAAAACAAAGAAGACACCTGATGTGTTTGTGTTGAAGTGCTATCTGAACGGAAAGACAAGCGTTACGCCATCAACTATATATCGGTATGCTTCGACTAAATATTTTGTTTTCATGCGCTAAACATGTGTGTGTTTGTAGTAGTTTTATTCAGTTTGTGCGTTGTTGAGCAACTCAAATATATTACATAATCTCAATTTTAAAACAAGGTTTTGTTTACTACAATAAAGCTTATTTGTCAAGGATATTTAAATCCCTTGTAAATTGCTGAATACATCTACAACTGCTTTTAACGTATGTTTAACAGAGCCAATCATGTATACAAAGTATTGATCACAACAAATATATCATGGTGTATGGGTAATAAAGTTATTGTTAAAAGGAGTATAAACGAGTTTGCATTGTAGTGTATCATCGTTGATAAGCACAACACACGTAGACTATCATTGAAACTATTATTGTTTTCAATTAAACATCAATTGTATTTGTACTGTAAATCAGTTATATAAAGATGGCATGTTCATTATTAGAAGGTCCTTGTTTATGCTCATACAACCATGGACACAATTTGTGATTTTAGAATTAATATCAGTCAACGTGTCTGTATCGGTTTAGACGTGCTAGTTATTTATTTCATTGACACAAAAAAACTAAGTTGCATGGTGCCAAACAAATACGTTATTCAACATCAGACATTTAAACGTTCCTCCAGTTAAATATTTGAAGATAAACTGTTGCTATTAAACTCACCAATGGGTTGATTGCTCATTGTAAAATATCATTGAGATCCATTACTCTTGAAAGTGTGTGATTTTGAAATTATATTTATAAAAGCAGTGTATATGTACTTAAATGTAGCCAACTAAGCGGCAAGACATCCAGTGAATCCTATATTGATGTAATATTTTCAGCAGTCTTTTCATATATATCTTTGGAACAAACATTTATAATAAGTGGATGTAAATAAATAAATTAAACAAAAAGGTTAATTCATAGGTATTTGCCTCTTGCATTTTTATTTCATGGGTCAACTGTTCATTTTTCGCGGTGACGCCAGACATAAAAATCCAGTTTGTATTATAGGGCCGGAAACATGAATTAATCCTGCATCGTTGTTTAAGTTTACGCCACGCGCTATCAACCGAATGAGTACTTTGCAGTCTGTTCGTAATTTATGCACACGAATTCTGTTCTTGTCTTTGATCATCGCATACAGAAACAGTTATTAGGTACGTATATTGGTTTATGGTTGAATATGTAGTGATAACAGATTACTTTCGATCATGACATCATTCACATAGTTTTAATCTAACCGGCGCAAAATAACGAAAGTTATAGTAGGTTATAGCAAAGGATATTCACAACGACAAAACAATAAAACACAACGAGAGTATAATTCGGCGGTCGTAAATATCACCAGGCATAGGCATTTGTTATTTACATTATTCAGCATGTATGACATTTGCATCACGATGAAGGAAGCTGACTCGTTTTTTTTTGTGAAATCAACACGTTGATGTACGACTATAATTTATGAAAACTGCTCACTGAAGATATTCTTTCAATGCGTTTAACCTTGTATTACTTAATTTTTTTGTTTTGGGAATATCACGCTAGCCGATTGCTCAAACAGTATATTTAAGTCAATCTTATTGGGCGATTGCATTTCACTCCAGAATCGAAATCTCGATTATGATCGCGACATTCCTCTAAAAATTTGTTAATTCTTCCGTGATCAACCAAATAAAAAGTTGTTCTTCTTTCTAAAAAAGTCCATGTACTCGTCTAGTATAAATTCCAATCGCATCCATTCAATGTGTGGCTATTTTCTGTGTTAAGAAGTGTGTCTGCAACATTGAACAATAAACGTTTTTGGAACATGTATTTAAATTATGTGCTTTTGTTAAAATCTACCTACTATAAAAGGGCGCCTGCATTTGGGCGAATTACATTTGTTGAGTAAAATGGAATACCTTCCTAATTGTTGTTTGCAAAAGATCATTTGTTCATCTTTCACTTGATAATAGGCTTGCGTAGTCTGATAAAAGAAAAGACAAGAAAACTACCATGAACGTTAATTGTTTTATAAAGGGACCATATGAAATAAGATTTAGACTCAAATAAATAACCGTTAAATAGGAAAAGAATACAATGTTAGACTAGTAATTATCTTGCAGCAATTTACAAGCGTTAACGTCATGGTATGGCATCATGCAATTCTTCTCAGAATATGTTTGTATGCATATGATTATAATGCGCGTTATATATTTCAAAACACAGTCGCTCGTCAAGTCTTACAAGACGGGGTAACAAAAACAGCGATATGCTCAGTACGGCGTAATTTTTTTAAGGTAACACGTGTTTCACCAATTGATACAGTATGTATTATGGCAAGATTTTAAACGTGTTGTTTTAAAATGACGGCATCACTATTTAAGGGCCAAGGTATGTGTCATTTACTTAAAATAAGGATCTGCTAAAAAATCTTGACTGAATGTGAAGTTCAACAATTCTTATAGATGCATTTACAAAGCTGCGATAGAAAACATGACGAGAGCAGATATTACCTTTTGGGATAATTAGGCCCCACGTATTCATTGAGCTTACATGTCACGTTATTTTTCGTAAATTATAAAGTAAGAACCTTATTTAAAACACATTAGTTGGTGTTAAACGCTCCTGTCGAGCCATTCATAAGATTAGTAACAAACATATGAAAAAAGTTAGCATGGCTGAAATCACAATAAACTCTGACGCTACAATCAAAACATTCACAGTATTTATTCGTATAATCATGACACCAAAACTATATTTCCCTCAATCCGTTGCATATCGATTTGCTGGGATGTGATTGTATGACGTGATCAAAAACAGAATTGCCACATAATAATGACTTAACCTTGCATAGACGTGGTAATATGAAATGTTTAGTGAGTATGTCTTTACTTTTTTATCTCGTGGATAGATAATACTTAGTTTTCATCAGAATATACTAAGTTCAAAGTTTCTCATCTTTTAAATACACTAACAATCTTATAGACCGTGGCACTATGTCGCTTATGCGCATAAGTTGGTTGTTGGTAAATGACATCAATTGACACCGACTGTAACCCGATGATCCTAAGGATGATCCTAACCCCAACCAGACCCCTAACACTAACCCTAAACCTAACCCTCTAACCCCCATGTGCCTTACAATACCATGCCTCGCTTGTTGTCGTTGTCCGCTTCCCGGTGAGAGTAACATTGATGTCACCAATAATGTTTCGTGTTCTTTGCAGGCTTATGGAATGATTACGAAACTAAGATTGTATTAATACTATACGTTGTTTATGTCGTTTACGGGACTGGAGTTAAAAGGAAGGATAATTACGTGAAATCAGATGAAACCGTTTTTCATTTGAAAACAATACGTTTTATTATGTGTATTTGAACTAAGACCATGTATGTAAGGTCATTAATATTTTAAGTTACTATTATTGTTTATATTTTCAAGGATTTCTAATATTGCTTTATGTTATTTATTCCGGTCGCGCTAATTATCTTAATTTTATATTGTTATGCCATTTGCTTTGCATTTCTTTGTCTCATTTAGATGTTTTTATTTTTTTCGCTTAATTTCTCAGTCGGACAATTACAGCACAAAGTGTTAACCATGATCGTAAACATTTGGTGGGTATCAAACTGCGTAAAAAAAGCGAAACTCCTGCTTGTGCTATTGGAATATTGATGGTCGCGCAATGTTGCGCTGGAGATGCACAATTATTTAAATCGATCTTTTCGAATTACTAGCGATGTTGAGTTGAGCAAAGCATTACACATGGGCACTTCTTCACAACATATATAGGCTAATGGATTAACGGTATATCATCCCCAATTTCTTTTTTGATCATCCAATATTTTCAAAGTCAGGACAAATTTAATACTCATATGCATTGAACATTGTTTGAGAGGCTCTTAAAGAATGTCGATTTAAACACGCACATCGTCAACAAGAATGCGTTGCTACGTTACAAATGACTTAACCGGCATAACATTGTCGTGAATTGTGTTGACGTTGTAGTGTATATCACGTTTACCAGGCAGAGAGGATAAGATTGCACATTCTTTTATAAATTATAACAATTCTTCCGTTGACGACAGTCATGTTCCATGGTGATAGATTTTTTAATGAATAACACAGTCTTATTTCTAGCATAACCAAATATGTTTTTCTTAAAAATACCGCACACGAATTCCGCAAATGTGACATGACCATTACTCACTCGGTAAATGGGATTCTGTTAGATTTTCTAATCGGATGTTAATGTCCGGAATTTTGTCCGTTTAGCTGGTGTTTACTTAAGCTGAGCTTTGTCTGAAATAAAACAACAACAGCACGAAAAGTAATAGTATCATGCACGTGCAATTTTTTTTAAGTTTAATATATACCATTTTACATAAAACGTCCGTTATATTTTAAGGAAAGCATACAGTTCGTACACATTTTATTTGTTTCATTTTGTCTTTGTGAAATACACACTCACTTAAAATGTAGAGGACTCAATATTATTTGACTGTATGTACAGTGTGTTTACACATTTCGTTGATGGTATGTTACCGTAATAGCAGGCAATACATACAATATGTGGATGTTACTTTGTTTCATTACATGAGCGCTCAAAGTTCCTTTACGCAAAAACAATCCCCTGAAAAGGGTAAATCAATGATTTACACACGCCACTCTTGAGGGAATGCGAGGATGATGTTCCGTTTATTGAATGGGACACGACTAGCACGTCCATCATAATGCAATAAATAATAGCCGCTGCTGTTGAAGCGATTACTGACACTTCTCGTTCTAGGTATTTCGTTCAATGTGTGCTCTTAATAAAGATAACACAAAGTACGAACTGATTGTCTACATATTTTTTTTTACATAAGAATATGGAATTTTATTTACAATACAAATATAATCGTACAGAATGCTACTTCAAAAAAAGTTTATTTTCGAAAGCATTTTACGACTGTGTTAATATACACACTAAGCAAAGACATGCATGATAGAAAAAAAGGTTAGAGCTAAAGTTCTACAACAGTATCAGGGGTCTTCAGATTGCGATAAATTTAACATATTATGTTGGTGACAGACATGCATATATGAAAATGATGTCATTTGCAAAATATACAGATCAGAACATAAAACGCAATAATTATATTGATTGCAGTCAGGTTAAGATGATATATGTACTACAATCAATAGTAGTAATTACCAATAATAATAACAATAATAATACAAAAGTTGAACAAAAGTACAAAATGTTGAGTATATTGACCGTTTGGGCGTTTACCGCGCACGTTTGTTACTTTTTGTGGGACATATGCCGATGTAAAGTTATCGTCAGTATTGAGGATCTTGCTTGTACCGACCATGAATACCATAATAAACCATGTTGACATAAAACCGACCTTTTTTTTTCACCTGAAGTATAGTTTTTAATTATATCTTAGTGTATCTGAGACTTTAAATAAAACAGTTGAAATGTATTCAACCTTAGCCAATATGCTAAATGATGAAACCATCAAGCAACACAACATAACACTCCTTAAACTTTATTTATCCTGCCTCTGTTGCAAACATTGACCAAATAAAGCAGGGTCGAATAAATGTTCCTATATTCGGTCAACAGGAAGTAGTGTATTCCTACGCACGCTGTGACGATTAGCATGTTCTAATATTTGACCTTTGAAATTTATTAGGACGCATCATGAATGTTATCGTTATATTATATATCATGATCCTTTTTTCTTCTTTACAATATATTACCGAACGAACCAGCTTTCCGTATTTATCATGTTCATATACTTGATTACGCAATTTATGACGTATGTAGTGTGACGTCATTTCTCAGACAAAACAGACTATCTAGTTTCACTCAGGAATTTACGGACAACAATTTTGACATGGTGGTTTTAGCAGTATTTTTAAAAAATATTTTTAAAAGTATCGAACGAATCATAAAAGTATTTCGGATTGTGTGTTTGTCATTCATAATTGTTAACTTCGATAGGAATAAAATAATTCGCTACGGCGGGGCCAGGATTACGATTTCGTAAATCGGGTTTTGGGTCAGAATGAGAGTGGTTAGCATTCGATTCAAACGCTATTAAAAATAGTGTGGTTTACAATATATTTCGATAATAGGGATGGAAAAACAGAAAATGGATTTCGACAAAGGGATGGAAGAACAGAAAATTACTGAATCCGGATAGTGCCATCTATAATCTCGCCCTCCTTTCATCAAGGGCGACACGAGACACACAAAGCGATACACGATATTTTTCGTGACAGTCTTTTTGTATAGAAATTGTTGTACATACTTCGAATCTCTTTTTCACGCCCGAACCAATTTCCGTAAGAGACTGTTTTCTCGTTCACAAAGATGCAAGTTGAGTTAATACCCGCTATCATCTACCGTAATTACTCTAAAATTTCAGACACTCTAAGTTTTCGGACACCCTCTTTTTTTGCCAAAAAATATTTTTCGTGACTCTATATTTTCGGACATAAGGATTTTCGTCAATTATTAATGACTCCAAATTTTCGGACCGTATATTTTACAGCGCTAGTTTACTACATTTCTGCCCTGTTTTCGCTTATCTGGGACCCTTCGATCATTAAGTTTTACAACCGGATTAACGTTATAAAACCAGGCATAGAATGCCCTGAGGGCAATGGATCATTATTACTGTGTCAAATATTTTAAACGAAACTCGTTTTAATAGCAAAAAAAAAGATACAAAGGCAAACTTATTTTATTTTGTTTTGTTTTTCAAAAACATTCTGGATATAAACACAACTTTTCTCGGAGTAAATTGTTTTGTAAAAATCTTCTTTTTTAATAACATGATCAGAGATCAATTCAATCATTAAAATGGAAGCCAGCATAAAATGCTGAAGCAATATGTATTTGTTCACATCAAGGCCGTACGCAGGATTTTTTGACTGGGGGGGGGGGGGCCCAACCGGGGAGAATTTGGGAGGGGTCCCCCTCCCTATATATATATTTGTTTTTTGAATTTGGCACTTTGCAAGGTAATCTTAATGCTTATACAAACCTTAATTTGTGATATTAATTTATTGAATATAACAAGTAAATCAGCACATTTTGAAAAGTCTTAAGCTTTAAACATTGGTGTGAATATGAAACTTACAGGTTTAAACTAATGACGTTTATCCATATCACCTCTCTAATTGCTTCCACTATTTTTTTAAGAAATCAATAACTTCAAAGTTTTTATTTTTTGTTTTTGGGAAAGACCTTGCCTTTTTCGGGGGTGGGGACTTGCGCGAAACGCCTTATTTTTGGGGGGAAATAATGAAAGTCTTAAATAATCTATTTAACATATTTTACTGTTTTCAAACACATTCAAGGCAACAGATAAATTAATAATACAAAATTTTTCTACACTGGATCAGGTTAACTTATATAAATAGGTTGACATTATACTCAGTTCTCGGTACTCAATTATTTTAAATACTGAATTCTGCCAAATTCTTATCTGTTGCTGGACAAATTTATGAATCTGTTTTTTTTCAACAAACTTGTTAACTATCTATCCGTAGTCTTTTTTAGTGATTGCCTTTCAAAAATAATAAACACTCAGTTTTAATACCTTTGTCGGTGTTTCTGTTCCCGTTCAAATTCAGGGCCCCATTCGCAATGAAAAAAGTATATATTATTCCCAATTTGGACCTAACTATTTCCAATAAAAGATTTTCCAAAAAAAATATTCAAACTTTTAGAGGGAAAATATACGTCTAGGGGATATGGCCTTCTCAAAGAAAGAAACAAAACCTGCGTCAGCAATTATCAGACCAGTGTCTACGACCTCCTGTAGCAGTTGCTTCCGTTTGCTGCTATTCTTTCTTTGACTAATCAAATTACATGGTACATTAG
Organism: Dreissena polymorpha; assembly: GCF_020536995.1. Classification (NCBI taxonomy): domain Eukaryota; kingdom Metazoa; phylum Mollusca; class Bivalvia; order Myida; family Dreissenidae; genus Dreissena; species Dreissena polymorpha. The sequence continues at coordinate 55,094,073 of NC_068364.1, read as the reverse complement.
CCATCGATAGATGAAGCATTCAGGATCACAATGGGGGACTGATCGCGAATGTGTGTACAAGGCGATAAGAAAACATTGCTTAGGGGCTTATCTCCATCGGCGAGCGCTAATCCCCTTGTTTATCAGGGACAATTAGCTGCTGTTTTGTATTGAGGGAAATTGTACTGTGGGCCCTTTCACAAGAGAAAATATTGCAGTGGGCCCATTATTTAAAAAAAAAATCACAATTCGACAGCCAGCTGGGGGGGGGGACGGGCCCCTGGGGCCATGGCCTGGGTACATCACGTGACGACAAACCTGCGATTTTCGACAGCATCATCGCAGTATCGGAATATCATCAAACCCGGTTTTCTCAAATCGACTTATACTAAGTCATATTTTAATCAATAAGTGACTATAATGATATGCTTACACGACATAATATTTTTACGCTGCACTTGTATTATTTTAATTAAATAAAAAAAACTAAATATATCAACATTTTGAACTTTCAAATATTATTGTAAGTGATCTTTTTCAAACATGTTGCTATGAAATCATTCATCTTTGATAATAATAATTCTTGAGACCGTCCGGATGTAGATAAATCGTGTTTCTCAGGTATACTTAATGAAAAATATGACAGTAGTTTTTATTGTTCTTATACGTAAAATATAATCTTAAAATAACTCATATTTATATCAGTGTGTGCATTTTATTAAAAGAATGAATATTCGGGTGGAAAATTTGGGACAGTTTGATCGTATGTGGAAATATGACTGAACTGCGACCCGTACCGCACATTTGGCACTTTTATTACTCACGCATCACATCAGGCAAAAAAATCGCTCTGCAATTAAATCGTCAAAACCAATTATCATAATTTATTTTTGATTATTTGTAATTGTTAAAACAAGTAGACATGAAGTGCATTAAAGAACTTGAATAGGCACAGTCATATTCCGAAAAAGGTTAATAAACGATATCAACTTGCTAGTATATAATTGGTTCTTACTATGTAATCGTGCCAATCTTTCAAAATAGCAATGTGTATACATAAATGCAACTTTGCAACGGAATGATTCAGTCAGTCATTTAGTTGTATTGTACATACACCCGTTAATACGACAAATACATATATAGAAATATGTGCAATGAGTTCAACCATTGTTTACGCGTATTTTGTTAATTTTATTGTCATCTGCATAATTGTGAGTTCCTCATATGTTTAAATATTAATTGTTATTTTGGACCAATAACACACATCTAACTCGTGTGCCAATTAATGTTATTTTTATTGTTTGTCATGGCCAACATGCGATGTTTTTTTTCGTATAGAAAACATCCGTTTGACCGCACATACATCCTAAATATACACGTACGTTTAATTTGGAGTCGAATATATAAACAATTTGATTTTCTAATACTTATTATATACACTTGACAATAACAGTTTACTGTAGTCTCCAAGTAACTTATCTTATCATGGTAACATAATACTGTTTGATCCTAGTTGCGTTTAAAAGTTTCTTTTGTAAATGGGGATTTCACGGACAAATAAACCAATACATCTGCTACAAGCAAATGCCATTTATCACAGGCATTATGGTGTTCACCCCAACACAACCGCACGATGTAGAAACGCAAAAGCAATTTAAACTCGTATGGGTGTATTATTAATGCACCAGCAATAGTCTAAACAATCATAGAAAGATAACAAGATTTCTTCATTTGACTGTATATATCATTTCAATACATGGTTGTTTTTTCATTAGGTTTAAATTAATATCAGATAGTGTTGAGTTCAATACTCAATGGTTCGGTTCTTGGACATTACACATAAATCATACTTTTCGTTGATTTGGCTGCCTTTATGTCCGTCTGATGTTGTTGAAGTATTTGACTTGGGTGATACCATAAGTGTTTAACCAGATGTGTGTACAAAAAATACTATATATGTATGCGTAAATAATACGTTCATTTATATAAGTATTTAAGTATTTGTGAATCAAACAACAAAAACATAAACTCGGCTAAACAATCCATGCGTCCGTTGTTAAACGTACACATTATATGATCGTTTTATTATACTAGCACTTACGTGGTGGTAAGAATAATTTATTTTTATAAGCTGCATATTCTCGTTAACACATGTAAATTGCTATATTGACCACCTACTATTTTGTTCAGATGTAGATGTAGAAAATTTACAACGTTTATTCTTCATTATCAGATCCTAGCTATCATAGCTCACTTGTAATCTACCGTTACATAAACAATACACACACCATTCTTTATAATACATATAACTAGTACCCTTCGACTTGTTTGAAATGCAATTATACGTTTATTATACGGCAAGTGTAAGTATAAGCCGGAGTGTGGATCCACATCAGTTTTTATTAAAAATAAAATACAAAGGAAAGCCAGAATAGTTCTCAGTTATACAACTTCAGAAAACGTTGATTACCAATGTTATCAATAAGCAAAGAAGCATTTGATGACAACTTAACAAAACGGGACAGGAAATAAAAACCATTTTGAAATTGAACCGACTTTACTTGTGTAACGACTCATTTTCATCCAGTGTGGAAGAAGTTTATTTGGTAAATGTAATCATTTACTTTCGACGTTGGTATTGTACATAGACTCAATGAAATGCATGAACTCTACATAGGTACATAGCCTAGTACCATCAGTTATTGAAAACTCCTTCTTGATAATGCATACAATCTGTCTTTGTTTCCAAACCAAACTCGAAAAAAATGAAAACGGGAACTATAAATAGACAAAATATTCATGTTGCAGTTGTGCAATGAAAAACGTGTACCATATATGCGCATATGATTTCGAAATAAAATAGTAAATAATTACTATTATCAAAGATTCCGGCAAACACTTGGAGTAGGCATCCTAGTGTTATTGCTATCTTGACGTGTATCTGCACTCCAGGTTATAATGACCCGTTGCTCGTTTAAAAACAGTTAATTGTATGAAACCTTGTTATTATTATCAGAAACTTGAACCATAAGAGAGTCAGACAAAATCAGGAATATCGTGACCAACATTAATACAGGTTCTGACTTTAATTGTCAGTTCACACCAACTTTTATAAAAACGAGTTATATAATTTTGACGGCAAGTGAACCTCTGAAGAGCTTACAAACGTTTTTTAGACAAGCTAAAATAATCATGTTTTGAAATTACAAACCGGGTAGATCGTTTGTACCAAATGCTTTGATATTAGGTAGGACGATCAATATTAACGTAAACGTCATAATAAAACCTGGGGTTGCTTAAATTGACCGACGTCAATTGACCACGCAACGTCATTTCAATATTAAAATGTATGTTTTCGGGAAGTCGAACAAAAAGTAGCCAGGCAAACAACAATATAGCATAATTTCAATATCGAACATATATTTTATCAGTATATAACGTAGAAAATACTTAGTTTTTACAATTTTCTAATTATATCAACTACATATCAGTTGACACAATTCGCTTTCGACTAGGCGTTTTTTCTTCTGTGTAATACTTTGGTTATTACAATATTCGATAGTATTGTTAAGTATTAGTTGTAGTTTGAGCTTTATATTGAACACTGCTTCTACTCGTATAATGCTATCAATATCGTGGTCGAATAACTTTTCATGGGTAAGTCTAATCAGCTTGCCACTTGGTTCATGTACAAACCTCTTCGGCTATAATAATTAACAACGCTATCTATGAACATGCTTTTATTGTATATACATTTCAGTCGTTATACTATAACGCGTTATGTGCCCCATTTAAAGCACGTGTTAACGTGGACAATAAATGTGGTATTTTCAAATAAAAAATGCTATACTGAAAACAAGAGCAAAGTATTTTGTCATTTCCTGCCTGATATCTACAATGTCGGCAGTTCTACAAGAATTTTCAACTTGACGTTTTACTTATACATGCTGTACGTTCTTGACTGTTGGAATCTCCGTGGAATTTTCTAGAAATTATTGCAACAAGTAATTACTTTCTAATGGACATATTGCCGTACATGATATGTCTGTAAACAGATTTAAGATTATACACGCTAGTTCTTCAAACAATCAAATGATAAGGAATATGTTTTCAATCAGTAAATCAATTTCGCCGCCAGGGTCATTGCGCAGAGTAAGCTAAGCTACACACAAGAACCTTAATATAGTGTTGGTCAGAACCTATTTGTAGCTATACGAAGTAAGAAATGTGGCTCCTAACCCTGTGCTTTTCTTTACAGAATAAAACGCAACCAAAATTGTGAATGTTATATTTTTATGATATACACTTCATATTGTATTTAATTTTTGTTTGAATAATCTACGAGAGAGGTATGCAAGAGTAATGCACTAGACTTGCTTAACGACAATACTCATAACACTACACAACTGCACACCGCAAGCCTCATGGGTGTAATAACGTTTTGTGTCGTGGAAATCGCTAAAATTGTGTATTTGAAACTCGTATACTGCTTGAAGACGACTATTGTTGTGTATGAAGACGTTGTATCGTACTTCATAAACAAATCGTATGTGTTTGTCTTTAAGCGTAATCGTTATGTATGTGTATATGTTTCCCTGTAACATATCCCTATGTGCATTTAGTACTGCCATTTGTGACTCATGCAAGCTTATAGTTATATTTAAAACAATACAATCAAATCAACTGTCATGTTGACCGCATCAATGCATATAACAATCTATTTTAATTGCAAAAAGTATTCTTCTGACGATAAGAATTGTGTAATGTATAAAATGATCGTGAAACTATAATACATCGTAATTTCAAACTCCATTGGACAATTGTAAACAGTCACACATACGTGCTGAAATTATTGATGACTTATATTTTCCTTTCTAAAATGCTTCATACAATTAAAGTGTTTTTTTTTACTTTTCATAGTAAAGTTTGTTTATGTTACAGCTTTTTATGAATCTAAACTCAACATGCAAAATATGTGTATAATTCACCCTCCTCAAGTTTTGTTTTCCGAACAATTCAATTCTAAACATTAAACACGTCAATGGGAATAAACGGCATCCGTGTTTTTTCCAATCCGACAAAACGATTCTTGTTAGTCGGAAATTCGTTAAAGTTGTTTTCTGATATAATATAATACACACATATGCCGACCATTATCGCAATATCCAAACCGCCATTAATTGACCCCAAACGCCTTAAAATAATAATATACTGTAAATTATTGCAGATTTGAATGGTTGCTAATGTCAAGATTTAATACTGTGGGGTATTGTTTAATTCACGTTTGGAGTGCGATATTGATAATTCATAATTTTCTAAGTGAAGGTTCGTAGTAAAGGAATGTGAAGTGATGAAGATAATGTTAAGTTGGGTTGAATAAATAAAAACTAACTGGGAAAACTATTTTAATGGAACTATTGTTTAGTTTGTAGTTTTTCCTCGAAGTTATTTAATTATGTACATGTATTATGAACTTTTTATTGCGAGTGCAATGATATATTATGGTTAAATCACCTGTTACAATAGGAAATAAATGATAACAAAACGAGAACGATGTACTATTTTGTTTAACATGATTGAGATCAAATGGCTTCATATTTATTAGTTCAAAGTATACATCCACTTTGTAACTATCTATCAAATGTAGCGCATAATAGTATTGCATTATACGAGCAATTAAATGAACATTTGTTGATTTCTTGTCGTTAAACACGAATCTCATACATATAATGATGATATTACCTTTCACGGAAATCAGTGTATACTTCATAAGTTTCATCGAGAGAAGGTTTTGGAAATGCTGTTTTATCGAAGTTTGCTGTTTCAACGTGTTACGGAATCTAAACTAATGTTAATCACTTACTTTAACGCGTCGACCGGCAAGTTAAAAAAGATTGTTGCCATTGAATTGTCACAATAGCAGTTTTCAAGAGTCAATCTGTACACTTGAACTTATGTATTCTAAAACATGTGTTAAATTAATTCGAAACACGCATGCGTGCTAGCAAAACATAATAATATGACTAAAAATACAATTAAATAAAAGCACCTAGGAATACTCTATACATGTAATCAGTGATTTATGCATATAGCATTTGTATCGTCTTAAGTTCTGTTCAAGAATGTCAATTATATTTGAAATGGATGCTACGTTGGCAAATGTTCAATACTCAGACGATTTATTAAGTTACTGTTTTACAAACATGTACTTTGATTGGAAAAAAATGCTACTCAGTACGTTATATGTACACATATACTCTTTTTAATCATCCTTGAACAGATGCAAAACGGTTTGAGAACGCGATACAGACGGCAGTTTAAAACGATGTTACGGAATGAACATTATGTGTATATATATAAAATTTGTTTTAAAAATAAAATTGTGTACTAAAGTGAATTATAAGTATAAAATTACCTGATATTTTTCTAAAACATTTAGTATTAAATATTCATTCGTATAAAAAGAACGTTTGTTGTCTTGATTACACGTTCTATGAATTCTTTGTTTGAAAAGAATGTGATTAAACATTAAAGAAACTTTGTACTACGCACCATTCAATTTAGTCCATAAATAATAAGCACATCGGAATAAAAACAATTGGTTTTTCGAACTGCACTTTAACATATGTGTATTTATAAATACAAATGCTCAGCGGATGGAATAAATAGTTTAGTGAATCCATATCGGTGATTTGATTAATGGCATAAAAGTTCTATTTTTAAAACATTACAATTATTTCGGTTAAACTATACTTAAGGAAATTAGGAATGTATTAGTATTCGATGTTGTGAAAGATAATGGGTCAATTCAATGCGTTTTTTCAACGCGTCAGGTTATTTTAGTACTGTCAAGTGGATATAAGTCAAACACATAACAGCTCTCATTATCTGATAATAAACGAAGGAAAATAAAAAAAAATCAAGTATGGCGTTAACCGTTTATATTTGTATGTCGATTTTGCTCAATAATTCAAAAGAAGCAGTAACCACACGAATGATTTATTTGGCAAATTAACATTCTTATGAGTTCTCCATGATATCGAATTTTACCTTTTATCACGGCTAAAGATGTTACCTTAATATTTGACGCATTTTAACTCTGTGAAGATGATTTATATAACATACATTCCCAAGGCTAGGTTTTTAGAAAATCTAACATATTTTAGTTAACTAAATATGTACACCCATACAACAAACTTGAGTGTCGAATAATGTTTGCTAATACTGTGAAAATCTTACAAATTTTTAATAAACGAAATAAATCATCACGTGTTCATTTAGCTTAAGCGAACCTGTTATAAGTTGCACAAATTGTAGCAGTTATCTTCACATGCTATGTTTCTTTGGAGCTTTCCGCATACCGTATACAATGCATTGTTCACAACATGCTTGTTTTGCGTAGATAATCCGTTTATTTAAGCATATTATGTGAAACATAAAGTAATTTATCGTCACTAGTATGTATTGCTGACGTTAATATTTTACGTTTGCTAATATTCATTACCAAATCTAAATTACAGACATTCTCATAGTTCATTGCATTAAAAAACGACTTTACTCCGACAACAGTCTGTTTGCAGGTTTTTGTGAGATGAAAATCATAAGTAAACATGCATTTCTGACGGAAAAAAGAGTCCTGTATTTGATAGTCAACAAGAAGGCTTTTACTGTGCAGTATTTCAAAATAAACGTTTAAAGTTCATTCTGAATAGGTATGCCTATGTATAATATCTGCATTTCACGATAATTGTGTATTAACATATCATTGACTTTAACACTGCTATGCCGCAAATTTACAAATAGTTGATTGAACTTAAAAACACGCTATTTTTGCACTACTGCACTATTTACTGTGGTCTTAGAATTACATACAACGAGCAATTAAACGAGCGTTTTAACCAGTGACATTTGTATTGGCGGTAACGTGGCCATGCTTAATTATAATGGATCGTTGTTTAAAATTACATTTATTCAAAATCGATTGTTCATTCGACAAAATTGAAATGCATGGGGCTTTTTCCAAAAACCTCTTTCCCGATGATGTTTATGCAGTTTTTTCGTTACCCCTTATCATGATGGATAGTTAACCACAAGACAAAACCAATTTAACTGTATGGGAGTAGTTGTATTCAGTATCTGAATTTTAAACATTATTTCTCGTAGATATCCTCTAAGTTTACTTGCGTGATGGTATCCAGCACTATTTTGTGTTTATTATTGTTGAAGCAAATACTATTATTTATTACTTACTTAACATATATTGCTTCTAATAAAGGTTGCATTGTTAAAAGAAGTAAACTTTGTTATCGCTCTATGGATTACATTCGCAACTTAAACTCACAGGGTAGAGCATTCGTATGTGTTGTTATATTTTTTATATCTGGCTTATATAACTTAAACATTAAAAAAATATATATATAATTTTATAGGAAATTGTGTATTCTTGAATCCGAAAGTTAAGCTTAATTTAATTAACGTTCATTTTATTGACGTACATTTTCCCGCATTTTAATGTACGCTAAGTCAATGACGTAACATCCGCTTTCTGTTATTATTTGTATTATCCTGATGAAGGCGTAAGCCGAAACGTTGATAAAAACGGAAAGAAAAAAATATGTGTTATGTTGGATTTATCATACCATAACTTAAACATTCAAATCTATCAATATTGCCTCACGGTATTCAACAGAACCACAGTTTAAACGTTAGTTCTGCACTTAAATTGATCGCAGTTTTAGGAACAAATGAATGCGTTTGTAACTTATAGTTTTCAATGAGGATATAATTACAAGCTCAGCATTATAAATAAATATGCTAGGTGATGGACCAAAAGCCTTACGTGCTGCACTTTATGTCGTATAACTAGGTGTAATTCGGTCGTCCCAAGTGAACGCTGATTGAAGTGAATGGATGATTCGCTTTTCTAAACGATGTGTTCTCACGTGTAATAGAAGACAGACGGTTGGCCTAAGACACTTGGCGCTTGTTTAATAAAACCAAGTGCTACATACCTAACAAATCGAGTTTCGTCAGTATAGCGTTTCAATGTTTTAGATGTTTGTGCATTTGATATATGCACAAATTAAAATGATGTAGATAGCGCACGAAATGTCACATTTGGTTAAAAAAACACGGAGCAATATAAAACAGTTTACACAATACTTGTTGTATCTTGAAATGAAGTAATTAATAATGTTCATGTGAAATGTATTGTTATCATGTTACCAGATGAAAACCGATAGTATAACACCGATCGTATAAACATGAGCTTTATACTATCGCTATGTTTATGCCCCCGATAGGGTGGCATATTGCATTTGAACTGTCAGTCCGTCTGTCTGTCTGTCAGTCCGTGTGTCCGTCCGAAAACTTTAACATTGGTCATAACGTTGCAATATTGAAGATGGCAACTTGATATTTGGCATACATGTGTATCTCATAGAGCTGCACATTTTGAATGGTACAATTCTAAGGTCAAGATCATCTTTCAAGGTCAAGGGTCGAAAATAAAAATCCAAGGGAAATTCTAAGCTTTGAATGGAGATAATTAACTGACCTGTCAAATTCTATAAAAAAATAATAAATCAAAGCGGCGCACTAGGGGGCAAAGTGTTTCTGATAAAAACAGATCATGGTAAAAGGCCAAGGTCAAGGTCATTCTTCAAGGTCTAAGGTCGAAAGTACTGATCCAAGGGAAGTAATAAGCTTTAAAGGGAGATAAATATATATACTAAAATAAAACCATACAACTGAAACATGATCAAAATGATATTTTATGGTCAAGCCAAGCACACAATCATACTTTTAAGGCATACAAGTATCTTAGGTACTTTAAGGTTACCTTTAAATCTACAGTCACGGTAGTGGCTTATAATTATTTTCTACTAAAAATAGAGATTTGTTAGAGACAATTATTTTCAAGGGAAGTAATTTATATAATTATAAATCTCAGATTATATATTTCCTTACTAATAATTTCACTAATGAAATGTTCTTTTCACAGTTACTGTACAGATTTGGTATGTTGTTTATTTATAACTTAAATGATTGATTAGTCAAAGGGTTTTTTAAATGATATTACTATCAGTTTTTTTCCTGTACTAATGTGTGAATGGTAGGTTTCATTACTTACATGCATGATGAACTGTGGCTATGATCTCTTTAAAAAACCACCGGCCTTGGTAGTCAGCGACGTCGGACTTGGTCTTGTTTTACTGTCTACAGACAACCCCCTCCCCCGTGGTAGGGTGACATATAGCAGTTGAACTGTCAGTCTGTCTGTCACGTCCGTCCGAAAACTTTAACATTGGCCAGTACTTTTGCAATATTGAATATAGCAACTTGATATTTGGCATGCATGTGTATCTCATGTAGCTGCATCATATTTTTAGTGGTGAAAGTTCAAGGTCATCTTTCAATATCAAAGGTCTAAAAACAAAATCGAAGGGATGTAATAAGCTTTAAAGGGAGATGATTTCTATACCTGTCACATGATATATAGAAATTTTATTTCAAAGCGGCGCACTAGGGGGCATTGTGTTTCTGACGAACAGTTGTCTCTTGTTAGATCAGTTTTGTTTTTTTCCAAAAAAATGGAGAATCTGTTTTTCTCATCTACGGAAAAACAACATTGTCAGAAATGCGATATTTGATAAGTATTATGGAACAGATGGATAATAATAGGATAAATAGCACATACTGTGAGTTTTGGATAAAGATTAAGTTTATCATGCTCGGCTCGAGCCATATTGGTTCTAAGCCTCGAATGATAAACTTTATCTTTATCCGAAACTCACATAATATTCTCTATATTATTTATAAATGCTCAGATATGAGCTGTTTATTTATGACTTCATTAAAAATAAATTGATTATCGTTTTTTTACACATGACACTATTGCTTGTGATACTTTTAAAAGATTCAAGCAAGCAATACTATATCGAGAAGTGTCAGTTATTTGGTACTCTAAGACCTTCTGATACATTTCATTTACCACGTTGACTGACCGATTCCAAGATGTGACTGTATATGAGTGGCTATAACTAAGCAATGCAAATTACAGATGAAAAAAACTAATAAGGTTAACATATATTTATGCTACTTGGTTACATCATTATTGTATTGTTTGATTATTTATCGAAATATATTTAAATGGTGTAAACATACTTGCAATTCCATGATTCTCTTTTTCAGATATATCGGACATGATTAAAGATAAGCCTTTTCGATATAAAGGACGTTCACAAGTAAGGGTACTACATTTAATTGTATGTATGGAGAACGAATGGTGATTTGTTAAATAAATGTTATATAGATTTCGGAACTTAAAATCTACACTTTAATACATATGAACAACAATTGCTTTAAATCGAACTGAAGTGAGCAATTTCAACTATGGGCTTATCGAGAACATGTGTATACATTAAGTTCAATTAGATCATGCACATCACATCAAATAAAAACATTTCGTAACATAGGTTTTAAAGGCGCTGAACGTTTTGATTCATAATTTAATGACAAGTGACAAGTACGATAAGACTGCTTTTTTCATACGTTTTATTAAATTATTGTATCGAAGTCTGTGAACTTTGCAGTGTAACTGCCTTTTATTCCGTGAAGAAGTCAGTCTTGGATCTGGTCAGATGGATGACAAGTAAGTCACGAGAGTTGTGTATCGTGTTAGTAATTGCAAATAATAGAATAAATCATAACATTTGAAAAAAGTAAGCATGGCTTAGATTACAATAATTTGAAAGAAGCTTTCAAAAGATATACAGAAATTTCTTTTTGTAATGACATGACACCGTGTAAATGTTTCCTACATTTTTATTAACATCGATTCCTAGAATGTGACTGGATGATGTTATAAAAAATAAATAAATAAAGATAATTGCCCGAAAATACTGACTTAAACTTACATCGATATAGTCACATGAAAGGTTAAGTGAGCTAGTATGTTTTACTGCTTTTATATCGTGTGTTGATAGTACGTATTGTATACAAGAATATATTCGGTCATCAATGTCTCATCTTTAAAAAACACTATAAATTGTAAAAGCCAAAACTTTCGTGAAGTTTATATTAAACATCAATTATTAATAACTTTGTATATTAATCGACATGTAAAATAAATACGGATACAAATAGCTACAAGGCACCTCTGTGAGTGTATATTGTATTATGTTTGGCTGGCGGCTTATAGTTGCTCAAATAAAGATATTTAACTTTGAGTATGCAAATAGTAAGCAAATCTTGTTTTAAATAACGTTTAACGATCATATGTTTAATTCCCAATTTAATCTCATTACTATCCGTGTTTTACCAAATGGTCCGTTAAACTAATGCTGATTACTAAATATTTACAACGTCATGAACTATATTTAATCATAGTGTTATGAGTTTGTTATTTATCAAAAAGGATTTTACTTTAGTTTTGCTTTTTTAAATACATTCCTTTTAGTTTAAACTTATTTTATTTCAAGAACAATCATATTATATAGAAAGTATGCAAACATAGCTGCAATTGATTTACATGTTCCGAAAATGGATAAGAACGAAAGACCAAGTCTTGTATAGTTCTATTTCGTACATATCTTTTGCAGGATTGTAACTTTACGATTCCGTCGGTGGTTATATTTTTTTAGTTAACATACAATAAGGCATTTTAAACAAAAGACTGAAACTGTAATATAGAAGGAGAAGTTAAATAGAAGAAAAAAATTGTAATACAATTAAAAGAAGCGAAAAAATACATTGAGACCGGGATCGGAAGAAGGAAGCTTATGAAACGTACTGATATAGTATGCAACACAGATGTTTCAACAATTGATTTTTGTTATTTTTTATTGTATTTAAATTTGATGTTTTGATGTGACAGATAACTAGGTATCAAAGCGTTTACTGTGCTAAGTATACGTGTGAACTGCACAAAAAATACGAGTGTTTTTCTCAAAGCCGATACTTTCCTCTCCATACAATACTGTGTTAAGAAATGTATTATTTTAAGAACCAATAAACACAATATTTTACAGTGACAAAACATTAAGTTTGAAAAATGAAAACAAACGATAAATATTTCGATAAATCACACAATAGTCAATATAAATGACATCGCAATTTCCTTAATTTATAAATACGCTGATGGTAAATATTTTCTTTTACAAGTATTCCTTTTGCACAATAAAACAATATGTATACGCAGAAAGTCGAATGGATACGTTTCGTAATAACGAATCGCCATGTATTTCCTAAGTAAGTGTTGTCTCTGGTTCAAACACAATATTATCAGGCTTATATCTGTCAAACAAAATAAAAAACAGTAACGTTAAACTGCGAAATGTAATTCCTGCTTTCGAGTAGGCAGCTGAGCAACTGAAAAAGGGATATCGTTACATATTCCTATTCAAAATTTGTCTACACAGAATAATTTAAAAGTAACCAATTCTACGTTGTCATAATACTACAAACAAAATGGTCGCGTTTAGTAATCATTCTTACACGGATACTAATAATACATAGTCCACATGGTATGCTATACGAGATATTCGAAACCTTTCGAGGTAAGATCAAGATATCACATAATTGATTGTTAAGGTAGTGTACCTATACTAAAGCGATATTAAGGACAAAGAATAACTAAAAGCTTACAGATTAAGCTTTTCAAATAAGTTTAAGTATGATAAAGCTAACATATATTAATACACTTCATAGGCTTATGTTATGCCACATATTTTGAAGCAAGTATATTCTCCCAATTCTGCTATATTCAATATATCTTAACAGTGTGAAGACATGTGCATCATATGGTTTGTTTAAATTTAGAAACAATCAATCCATTCATCCAGCAGCCTATCAACCTATCAACTTATACAACCATCAAATCCCACCCATTCATCCCACCATCTTTCAATCCATCCGTCCGTACGTCTATCTCTCCATCCATACACTCGTGCATACATACAGTGTCCATCTATCCATCCGTCAAAATCATCCATTCAGCCAAATGCATATCCATTTATCAGTCCATCCACCAATCATCTATCAATCCACCCTTCCATTCCAGCCGTCCGCCCGTGCAACAATCATTCAGTCAATTGATCCATCCATCTATCAACCCGAGAAAGCCATCAATCCTTCAATCCATCGTTATATTTATCCATTTTCAATCCATCATTTAATACATCAATCCATCCAAACGTTCATCCATTTACCAATACACCCATCGATCAATCGATCCAGCCATCCAGCCAGTCATCAACCTATCGAGCAATCGAAACTTCAAAACAAGGATCCTTTAACAGATGCCCTTTGTTAATTTGGCGTGCGCGTACTGTATATTTGCGTCCAAGAATATTGATCAATGAAGCACTGCCGGATCCTGCCCCGTACTTCAAAACATGTTGCTTACACATTCCGTAGTACACATCCAGTCTATCAATGATACTCTTACTTTGATTGTGTTTTGACACACGTTCATAAAAACCACTGGCGAACATTGCTGGAACACCTTTCTGCTATTTAATAGTTTAATCACTTGCTGAAATTGATATCCGGTGTACTTATGCTGTTTAAACTTTGACGTATTTGGAATGACAAAGCAAGAAAGCAACAGATGTGTTTGAAACATTGCAGAGTACACAGTTAATGACCGATTGACCGATCTACCGGAGGAACCTGGCCGATCTACCGGAGGAACCACATTCGTTCTGTGTATTATATAAATGAATCTTTACAATCAATAGGCATTATACAGGTTATGTTATATCATATCCAAAGCTCTTCAGCATAACGGTACAAGATACGCGTTTTTTTTAACGGTATGTTCATTATTTTGCTCCGGATTAATTCACTTGTACATTTTGGTATTGTTAAAATTATAATAGAGTAGAAGCATGTCGCTCAAATAGAAGCGGATCGCTTTGATATTATAATAGTTTGTACTCGTTTGTTTATCTGTATACTAAGTGTCATATTCTGATTACCACCTACATATATATAAATACCTCTGTATTGAATTTATATTAACCGTTTACATTGACTCATATGTGCCAATTACCTTCAATGATACACAATCTTCCAAAACGGGAAACATTAGAAGGACTTCCACTGTTACATTTATTGTCAGGTTCTGATAAGTTATACATGAAATAGTTTATGATACTACTGATTGCAAACTAAACAGTTTCCAAAATGATTTTAATAATTGTGTTTACGGAAACCTTGATATGTCATGCACAATACCTATTCGCGTTTATTGTTAAACTAATCGGCCGCTTTCTGTATATTTTAATCAGCCGCTTATTGTATATTATTATAAGCCGCTTTTTGTATATTATAATCAGCCGCTTTATGTTTATTATAATCAGCCGCGTTCTGTATATTATAATCATCCGCTTTCTGTATATTATAATCAGCCGCTTCCTGTATAATATAATCAGCCGCTTTCTGTATATTATAATCAGCCGGTTTCTGTATATAATAATCAGCCGCTTTCTGTATATTAGCGTCTACGTCTATTTGTCAAATATGTATGTGTATTCGTATTTTTTTTAAATACTAAGTTTAATGTGAATTTCGTGTTCATATAACAAGATAATGTGTTGTCATGTGAGTTATACGTATAAAAGGTGTAAATAGTATTTATGACACTAACATACAGTTATATGTGTTCTTTGATACTTTCTTTACTTAATGTTCTATATTATGGAAATTAAATACCTCACGTGTTAGTCAACTGGTTGTAAACGTATGTTTGTTGTACTATAATGAATGCATGTAACTGTTAACAGACTAAATATTCAATACACATTTAAGAACATATCATGGTGGAAAAGGGGGTTATACATACACATGATTTGAAAAATAAATCTAAACACTTTTGTTTAGAATGCAGTCGATAAGAACAAAATATTAATTCAACATTATTACAAGTTGTGAAACCTTAACTTGGAAACGCACATCGTCAACAGAAATGTGTTGCTACGTGTCACATCCAATGTACAAATGTCGAAGCGTTTATCAATTTGTACCGGCATTGCGGTGTGATTGCAGATTCGTTATTCTCACTTATAACAATGATTATGTTTACGACACGAGAAAAAGATGTTTCAATAAATAATACAATATTAATTCTAGCATTACCGAATACATTGTTCCTAAAGATAGCGCAACCGAAGTCAGCAAAGTTAACATGACCATTACTCACTCGGTAAATGGGAGTCTTTAAGAGTATCTCATCGGAACTGAATGTCAGGGGTGTTGTCCGTTTTGCTGGTGTTTACTTAAGAAATCGCGCTTTGTCTGAAAAACAGCAACAACAACATTAAAATAAATAGTATCTACAGGATGTAAGAGCACATTATTCTGAGTAGTGTTATTTATCGTGCACGTGAAATTCTCTAAGGTTTTATATTACTATTTTAACATAAGACTTACATACAACGTTTGTAATATTTTAAGGAAAGCATACTCTTCGTACTCACTGCTTTTGTGCCATTTCGTCTTCCTGAAATACACACTTACAAATTAGAAGACAAAATTTCATTTGACTTTATATAAAGTGTGTTTACGCATTCCGTTGATGGTATGTTACCGTAAAAGCAGGTCATACACAAACTATTTGGATGTTACTTTGTTTCATTACATGAACGCTCAACGTACTCTTGAAAGCGCAAATCAATTATTTACATTCGCCACTCTTGAGGTAATACGAAAATAATGTTTCGTTTATTGAATGGGACGAAACTAACAAGCATGTAAAAATGCAATAAATAATAGCCGCTGCTGCAAAAGCAAATACTGACACTTCTCGTTCTATATATTTCTTCCGAGTGATACGCTTACATAAATTAAGATTAAAATTAAGAAATGATTGTGTACATAAGAATATGTTATTTTATTTACAATTGGAAAATAATCGTACATAATGTTACTTAAAACATAGTATATTTTCAAAAGCATTGAATGACTGTGTACAAATATATACATTAAGAAAAGGCATACATGAAAAAAAAACGGGTTGGACCTAAAGTTCTACAACCGTATAGGGCGTCTTAAGATTGCGATAAATTTAACATATCATGTCGGTGACAGACATACATAAATGAATCTGAGACTTAAAAAAAGAAGAAAAGTATTCAACTTTAGCCAATAAACTAAATGAAGAAACCATCAGGCAACACAACAGAACGTCCGTTAAACTCTACATCTCACAAGGTGTGAATTGATCGGCCAATTATTATATTTTCAGTAAGGATTTTTTTATAAACCTTTAAAACCAATGGAGTTGTATTGCCTCTTTATCAAACTACGCATTCCAGATATGTGTGTACTGCATATTTGCTTAATCGAAAATAGTTTTTTCTAAATATTGCATGTGATCGAGATACTGACTATTCAATAGTCTGTTTCGCTTTAAGTTACAAAAGGTATACTACTGAAACATTACTGAGCGACGCGGACTTCCTGACTTACAAATCTTAAAATATATGTCAACATAATCACAACGCTGAATGGATAAAATGTAATTGATCATTGGAAATGCGTTTTATTGTTTAAATGCCAAAAATAATACAACATCAGCATACATGTTTTAAGAATGAACACAACTCCCTTGACACAAGTATAATATAATTTAGATACCAGTAAAAGACAGTGCAATATACCAAAAAATAAGTTCTGAGTTACAACGAATTGTGCTTGTTACGCCATTATAAATCTAATTTGTTAGAAAGCGTTGTACATACATTAAATGTCTTTTTTTTCGTCATTCTCGATTATGTTGTCTCTTTCACAGAGAAACGTAAAACGCAATATTGATTTAATACAGCTATAATGTATTTGTCAAATCTTTTAAAAGCAACACGTTTTTATAGCAAAATAAGATCTTTTAAATGGATGCCAACATAAAATGCTGAAGTAATATTTATTTGTATACATCACGTGACAACAACATGCGATTTTCGATTTTAAAAAATGTGGGGCACGTTGATCGTATGTGGCAATACAACTGAACTGCCGCCCTTACCTCAAATTTGGCACTTGTATTACATCACATCAGGCACGAAACAGTTTGCTCTGCCATTATATCGTCCAGATCAATTATCATAATTTATTTTTGACTTTTTGAGTGAATTGTCATTACAAATGACATGAAGCGCATTCAATTACTTGAAAAGACTAAGGCATAATCAGCAAAAGGTTATTACCGGATTTAAACATGCCAGTAAATAATTGGAGTTTACTATATAATCGTATCGATTGTTCAACAGAGCGATGTATTCACATACATGACACTTTGCAACGGAAAAGTACACATTGCATCCTAATAAACTCGTAATCAACAGTGTGAAAATTAGGGTTGTATATTGTTTGACTGTGAGGTATTATTAAAATTATGTGTATGCGATTGACCCTTAATTGTTGACAAATTTAATGTTGGTGTCATCTGCATAATTGTGAGTAACTCATATGTTTAAATATTCATGCTGTTTTTGGACTTATGACAAACAAACAACTCGTAAGCAAATTAATGCTTTTTATTGTCTGCTTTTGCAAGTATAAGATGGTTCTTCGTGTAGCAAACATCATTTTAACCGCACATACATCCTAAATAACGTTTTATTTTTTGTCGAATATATAAAAAATGTTATTATCTTATACTTATAATATACATTTGACAATAACGGTTGACTGTAGTCTCCAATCCTACTAAATTATCTAATCGTGGTATCATAATACTGTTTGATCCGTTTTGTTTTGAGAAATTTCTTTTTTAAATGGAGATTTCACGGACAAATAAACCAATACATCTGCTACAAGCAAATGCCATTAATCACAGTCATTTTTTCGTTCATGCCAACACAATCGCACAATGTAAAAACGCCAAATCAATTATATCTCTTATTGAAGTATTATTAATGCATCATCAATAGTCAAAACAGTCATGAACAGAAAAAAGATTTCTGCATTTGATTATTAAGATTATATCAATACTTGATTGGTTTTCCATTAGGTTTTAATTAATATCAGTGTTGAGTTTAATAATCAATGGTTTGGTTCTGAGAAATACTTCGTACGTTATTACTCGAGTATGAGCTTGTGCCATTACGCATCAATCATACTTGTATTTATTTATGCTACATTTATGTCTCTGTGATGGTGTTTAAGTATTGTGTGATACCTCAAATATTCAACCAGATGTTTGTACAAAAATGTAATACATGCAATCCCGAATTATTCGTTTATGTGTTTAAGTATTGAAGTATTTATGAATCCAACAACAACAAAACTATCACCTCGGCTAACCAATCTTTGCGTTCGTTGTTTAAGTATTATAGGAGCGTTCCATTATCTAGCACTAACGTGGTGGTAAGATTAATATTTTTCTCTATTTTGCTATGTGCTGCATATTCTCTTTAACAATTATAAATAAATATATTAACCCCACTTATTTTGTTCAATTGTAGAAAGCGTGACTTAGTTTTAGTAGTGACATTGTGTTTGTGTGTTTATCTTCTGAAGCACAACACAATCATATTGTTAATTTGCTGATGTTTCATGAACAGTCAGACGTGTTTCTCGTATTTTTGAATATTTTATTACAAGTTAGCCCATAACAAATCCTAACTACGCTAACTCCTGCGTAAAATAATAATAATTCAATGAACGGACATAGACACTTAACAACGTTTATCTTTCAGTTTCAGATTCTATCTAGCATAGCTAATTTGTAGTCTACCTTTGCATAATTAATACAAACATTCGGTATAATACATATAACTTGAATAGTTTGAAATGCAATTATACGAAAATATCACTTAAAGTATGAGTAATTATAGATGCATTGTAAGTTTAAACTGGATTGTGGATCCATATCAGTTTTTATTAAAAAGTAAATATAACGGAAAGCCAGAATATTTATATTTTACAACTGCAGAAAATGTCGATGATCAATGTAATCAACAAATAAGCATTTAATGACAATATATCAAAGCGGGTAAGTAAAATTTTGAAATTGAACCAACTTTAATTGTGTAACGATTCATTTTCATCCAATGATTTTGTTTGTTTATTTTATTTATTTATTTATTTTAAAGGTAAGCATTCACTTTCGACGCTTGAAGCAAGGAATACATAAACAGGAACATACATTTTCCACATTCGTTCGACAAGGGTTCTACGTCTTCTACAACCATACGATCAATTAGTTAAGGACATGAAGCGTTGTCTATACAATGTCATGACTAATGGCCGTTGGAAACAGCTGACAAAATATATGAACTCATCTTATGAATGGAAATTAAAGAGTGCAGATAGTTGAACACGAACGCATTGTTTTTCAGTAACAAAAATGCTCATTGCACAAAATAAACAATTTTGGATTGTTGCACGTATTACTTTGCCAGCACACTTGTGTGTAAATGCCATGTGTTCATGTCTTTGTCTTAATTGTCAAAATTTAAACTAACATAAATATTTTTTACTTATATATATATAGTGTAGTATTGAATAGTTCTGTTTGCGTCCTGTGTGTATTACATGAGTATGACTAGACTAAACAGGTCTTCACTTACAAAGGCTGACAATAGTGTATCTTTTGTATGGTTTACACCAAAGCGCTCCTTTGATGTTGACTTACACGGCAGTTGTGTGATTGACCTGTCTCTATTGGTTAAGGGGCTAAGCTGAAATGCCAACTTATAAAGCATTAAGTTATTTTTTTTATACAAAAATATATGAGTGCAGTACATTTATCAGTTTGTGCGATGTAGGTATTGTACATAGACACAAACTAATGCATGCAATATACATATGTACATACCATATTGCCATTATTTATTCAACACTCCTGCTTTATAATCTTTAAAATCGGTATTCTTTACAACAAAAAACTCGAAAGCAGGGAAATATGTATAGACAAAATATTAATGTTGTAGTTTTGCAATGACAAAGTGTACCAGAAATGCGCATATAATTGCGACAAAAGGTGACTAAGTTAATTCAGGTTTGGATGTCGATATTGATAAATCACGATTTTAAGTCTTGGTTCGTAACATAGAGATAATTTAGCGAAGTAATTGTTAGTTGGGTTGAATAAATTACAACTTATTGGGAAAACTAACTTATGAGACTTTTGTTTAGTTCGTAGTTCATGCTCGAAGTTAGTTATATATTAAACTGTATATTAATCGTTTCATTGCGGTTAAATGATAAACTTACAAAAGGTAATAAATGATAAAAAACGACAACGATGTACTAGTTTTCCCACAAGTTTAAGAACATATGGCTCAACATTTATAAAAGTTAAAAGTATACAACACATTTGTAACGCCCTATCAAATGTAGCGCATACTATTTTTTCATCCTACGTGAAAGCAATTGATAATTTGTTGATTTCTTGTCATTAAACACGAATCACAAACATGCTATGATATTATTAACGTTCACGGGATTCAGTGTATAATTTATTAGTTTCATTTTGGTTTTGTGGTTTTGTTCTGTTAAGTTGAAGTTTACTATTTTAACATATGACGGAATCTAAATAAATGTGTGTGCATTTATACACATTACACACCCGCGTCGATCGACAAGTTAAACAAAAAGTTAATTTTGCATTGTCACAATAGCAGTTACCAGTTAGTGTCAAATACTGTTAATCTGTACACTTCAAATAATGCATTCTAATACCTGAGTTTAATTAATTCAAAACTCGCATATGTGCATGCACAACAGAATAGTAGTATGACTAATCATGCCATTTAATATAAACACGTAGGCAAACGACACAAATGCAATCAATGATTTGTATGTATAACATTTGTTTCGTCTTCAGGTCTGTTCAATGATGAAAAGTAAATTTAAATAGATGTTAAATACTCGGATGATTTATTAAGTAACTGTTTCACAAACATGTATTATGATGGGACAAAAACAAATCAGTACGTAATATGTACACAAAAATACATTTTTTTCATGCTTGGTCAAAAGCACAACGATTGGAGAACACGATAAAGACGGCAGTTTAAAACGATAGTACGGTATGTACATTATTCGTAGACTTATAAAATGTTATAAAAGTAAAATATTGAACAATTACAAAGCGAAGTATACGTATAAAATAAGCTGACTTTTCTTACACATTTAGTATATCATATTTTTTCGTAAAATCGAAAGTTTGGTGTGTTTTTATGAATTATTTGTTTTAAAACAATGTGATTAAATATGAAGGAACCTTTGTCTTACTACGTACCATACAATTAAGTCGATAAATAAATCACACATCGCAAATAAAACACACGCTCAGCGGATGGAATATACAGTTAGGTGAATCCATATGTGTGATTTAATGAATGGTTTTAAAGTGTAATTTTAAAAACATTTTAATTCTTTCGGTTATAAAATAAATTAGGAAATTATCGATGCATTTGTATTCGATGCTGGGCAATATATTTGATCAATTGAATTTGTGTCTTTTTCAACGCGCCAAGTTATCATACTTCCAAGTGAATACAGGGAAAACACATAACAGTTCTCATTTTCTGATCATACACGAAGAAAAAAAAATTTCCGGTATGGCGTTAAGCACTAATCTGTTAACGATATTCTTATAATAAAATATCGTTTGTAATTTATGTTTCATATGTCTTCAAAAACACTTTGACCGTATTTTGTTATATTTTATTTGTTTTTATTCAGTTTGTTTGCAAACAAACGATGTTATATGTGTTCTATAAAACTGCTTAATGGTAAACTATATCGGTCTAGCTCAATACTAATAAGAAATATTTATTCGGCAAGTTAACATTTTTATCAGGCCTTTATCTACATTCATGATAACTGATTCGACTTATATCATCACTAAAGATGTTATCTTTAAACCTCACGCATTTAAACTTGTCTGTGAACACAATGTATCAGTTATCTTCACACGCTGTGTTTGTTTTGAGCTTTCTTTATACAGAAGACAATGCATTGTTAATGTAATGCGAGTTTTGTGTCCATCATTCGTTTATTTAAGCATATTCTGTGAAACTTAAAGTAATTTTGTGCAATAAGTATGGATTGCTTACGCTAATCTTTTGCGTTTGTTTATAGACCTTATCAAATCTGAATCTGAAGTTATTCTCGTAGTTCAGTGCATCAGAAACCGTCTTTACTACGACAGCAGTATATTTACAGGGGTTTGTGCTCTGAGAAATCTTAAGTGAACATGCATTTATAACGGAAAAAGGGTCCAGTAGTTTATAGTCACAAAGGTTTTTGCTTAACAGTATTTTATAAACATTAAAAGTTCATTATGAATAGTTATGCCAATTTATGAGAACTTCATGATACAATAATTTTATGTTACATCAAATTGACACACACACTGTTATACTGCACATTAACCAATAGTTGATTGCATTTTTAAATGAAACGCTATTTGCAATACAGCATTATTTACTGTGGACTTAGAATTGCATACAACGAGAATTTAAACGAGTGTTGTTACCAGCGACATTTACATGGGCAGTAACTTAGACGTACACAATTATAATGGATCGTTGTCTTAAACTACATTTATTAAAAAATTGATTGTTCATTCTACATAATTTAAAGACAAGGGGATATTTTCAAAAACCTCTCTACAGACATTTTTTATGAATTGTTTTTATTTACTCCTTAATCATGATGGACAGTTAAACACAAGACAAAACCATATTGACTGTATTGAAGTAGTTTTATACAGTATCTTCAGGATTTAAAACATTATTGCTCTCAGATATCTTCTAACTTTACTTGTGATGTTCTACTGCATAATCTTGTGTTTATTCCGGTTATAGACGAAGCTATTATTTATTAAATACTAAACATATTCTTCTGATCAAGGTTGAATTGTTAAAATAAGTTAACTTTTGTATCGCTCCTTGAATGACATTCGCAAATGAACCTCAAAATGTAGAGAGTTCTATTGTTTTTTATATTTTTTATATCTGGCTTATTTTACATTTATACTCAAATCTATCAATTTTGCCTCACGGTATTCAACAGAACAACAGCTTTAACGTTAGTGCAACACTCAAATTGATCGCGGTTTTAGGAGAAAATGCGCTTGTAAGTTATAGTTTTCAATTAGGATAGAATTACCAAAAGCATTGAGTGCGGCAATTTATGTCGTATAATTCGGTGTAATTCGGTCGTCCCAAGTGAACACTGATTGAAGTAATTGGATGTTACGGTTGTTTAAACAACTTTTTCTCCAGAGTAATAGAAGATAATCGATTAGCCCAAGACACTTGGCGCTTGTTTTAATGAAACATGATTATGTGCCTATATTGAATACAAGTGCTATATATATATATATATATATATATATATATATATATATATATATATATATATATATATATATATATGAGCTATATATATATATATATATATATATATATATATATATATATGAGCCATGTCGTGAAAAAACCTGTATTTGTGACAAAATTTCACAATTTTTGTTTTCTATAGATTGATAAAGACTGTTCTGTGCTTGTTATTTTGATACCAAATTTAAAGGTATAGCCCCATTACTTACTGAGAATCTTTTATTTACGTATATATATATTGCAAACAGAGTTTTGTCAGTATAGCGTTTTTATGCTACTTAAGTTTGTGCAAAAAGTGTGCATTTAATATAATATGTCAAAATTAACCTTTTGTTGATAGCGTGCAAAATGCATATGGTAAAACAACAGCCAAAACGCCAGGAGCAATATAAAACAGTTAAACACTAGTGTGTTTAATGTTTGAAAGGTTATTAGCAATGTTCATTTGAAACGCAGAGACTATTTATAAATGCTCAGTTTTATATTCCAGATATTAAGTTATTTGATTAAGTCAACTTTCTCATAATGTGTGTATTTACGACAAGAAAGTGATGACCCATTTTAACACATTCCAATATCGTCCTGTTTATTTCGAAAAGATGCGAGCAAGCACTAATATATGGAGAAATGTAAGTTATTTTGTATGATAAAACCTAGTGATATATTTCATAGAGAACGCTAACTGACCGAGTCCAAGATTGATGTAACTGTAGTGAAATCAAATAAAATAATTTATAACATGATACTTTTTTCCAGATAATTTGAATATGTTTAAGCTAATCCTCTTCTTTATAAATGACTTTTAAATATACTGAATTTATTTGTTTGTATGGGGAACTGATAACTGAGTGTTAAATATATGTTTTATAGAGGTTCTTTCGGAATATAAGAATACAAATAATCAATAATTGTTTTAAATGAAAATTATTCGGGCAATAGCAACTGTAATCTAATCGAGAACCTGTGTTAACGTTAAGTCCTAGAAGATCATATACAACACATCAAATAAAATATTATATAACAGGGTTAAATTTGAAACAATTGTTAATCAATAGTAGTCAAAGGTACATTTACGTAAAAGGTTCATGTCTGTAACTTGCATCACGAACCATTTAATACTGTGTTAGCGTCCATTGTGCTATATGTGTGATGTTGTTTATTACTAAAACCTTCAATTATACTACATTAAGTCGAAAGAAACTCACACATAGCAACAAAATACGTCATAGCTAAATGTGTACTTGTATGTGTACTGTATTATACAAAGTCGCATAACATTCAACGCAGTTTAATTGCGTTACTAACATCTTTCTTTCTATCGATTTGGTTGCATATTATGTAGCCTGTGTATATCGATGTGTTTTCGATTTAGCATACGAAAAGTGCACAACATTTAAACGAAATATGCCAGATCACGCACAAAAGCTTAATTGCTGGAATTGTTAAGTGCTGCAATTTCTGGCATTTTAGGGTTGTCAAACGCTAATTGAATGTATTGGATGTAACAGTTTTCTGAGCGATATATCTTCATGAGTAATGGTACAATATGTTAGCCATTGATACTTTATTGCGCGTTTTCCTGGGAAACATAACCTTTAGTCTTCGTTAAGAACAACTATGCCATTTCCAACTAATACTTTGTTTGTATCAATAATAAAGCATGCATATTTGTGCAGTAACAATTTGCTTAAAAAAGGAGGAATTCATCCGCATTCTGAGTTGTTGTATGTATGTTATACATGGTCACGAAGAATCCACAACGTGGCGTGCGTCAATAATCTCGTTTAAGGCATGTAAAGAAGGACACGGTATTTACTATAAAGTTATTTTGTCTGTAAAAAAAGGAAGTTTTAAATCTATGGATTCACGTATTATAGTGTTTTTTAGCGTCATGCATATAGACATCTTCCCTGTTTGATTCGTTTTGAAATGACAATTTTACGCATTGGTTCTCTTTCCCAAATTATTTTTTGAATTTTGAAGTATACAATGCTGACTCCGAACTTTACTTGCATGTAAATTTATGTTTATAGTTTTTAAGGACATATAGCAAACATAATACAAAGAAAACATCTTGGGCTGCATGGACGACCCAAATGTGCCGGTTGTCTATAACTGTATACATTTTTGGATCGATCGAAATAAGGTCATGTCAGATAAAAAAATTATAAAAGCGTGCATTTTCCAGTAATAAGTGAATGTATTGTTATCTTGTGTCCTTTTGTTTGTTTTTCCCCATGTGTGGAACATTGGTATATCATCTAATTAGTACTGTTTACTAATGTATTGCATTACCATGTGTCCTGTTGAGCGGTGTATAAGGATTTATTTTTATGATTATATTTTTGTTTTATTTACGCTTGTCGTACACGAACATTATTTATCGTACCCATGTATACGTTTCATTGGTTTATTATAACATGGATGCGTGTCTTAAGTTGAGAACGACGTTTTTCAAATATGTTCATCATTATTATTATCAGTATTACTTTGCGTGTATAGACATTGTGTATGTCGTGATGCTATGGTGACGTTTTGTTGATACTAACGATAAGCATGATGTTGATGGATTACGAATTGATTATTGTTTTTATAATTTATACTTGACTAAATATCGTGTATGTACAAGAGGAATAATGACGGCTCTAAATATTCTTAATGATAGATCATATAAGCTGGTATAAACCTTGTCATCACATTTCAGACATCGTCTGTAATTTGCTCAGAACAAACCCCTTTAAATTAAATTTACTTGAAAACAATTAAATATGGGTAAAATGTGTTATGAAAATAATTTGATTTTTTCATAGGTGTTACCATGTTACATTTTTGCCAATAAATAATTATATGGAGCAATAGTTAAGCTATCGCAAATTGACTCGGCATGGACTTGCGTGAATTAATATATTTTATATCAGTACGATTTATATATTATTATTGAAATCTCGTAAAATGAAACGGCAAAAATAGTTCTACATTAAAGTGTACGGAGTGTTTTTTAATCGTGCAGCACGTGGGCAAGCAAAACCGAGAAAAAACTACTTTTGACGAGATATACGTGTAAATTATAATAATTGAGTTCACGAGTATTTTGGTGGTGTTGATGAGCTGAAAAAAAGACACACTATATGTATGCAATATTGTATGTTCATCATGTTAATGATATACATACATACATTGTGCTTGACCGCCCATATGTTTGCCATTGTTATTTACATTTTTGAACGGGTTTCTTTTCGAACGAAACCCTCATCATTCCAGTATTTTTGTTAATAAGCTACTTCGAGGCAATTCCTAACTTTCAGATTTAATTAAGCTAAAAAGTGCATGCATTTTTCTATTGATTATTTAAGTCGATAATTAAATAGAAACATTCACTTGCAACTCGTGACTGTTATTTACAACAGTTATGCGTTTTACTCGATGGATGCAAATGACGGATTGGTTGTTCAGTATAACTATGCTCTACGATGTAAACATATTTTAAATAATACCGGATATGTTGACATTAAGTAATTCTGTTCGTCAAAGGTGCATGTATTTTTTGCCATAGGAATGTACATTGATGTTCACATAAATCACATATGGGTCGTGCTCTTTGAAAAGGGGGTTTAATGTGTTTGCGGAAAGTGTCATTCTGCACAGGCTAATCAGGGACAAAACTTTCTGCTTTTATTGTATTTTTGATTTTAAGACATTCACTTCTTAGCAAGCATACTGTTAAGGCGGAAATAGTCGTCCCTGATTAGCATGCGCGAACTGCATAGGCTAATCTGGGATGACACTTTACGAACAAGCATGAAACCACCTTTCACAGTGCACGACTCATATGTAATTAAGTATTTCCTTCTTCTTCTCTATCGATTCAATACTTTACATTTCTCAGATTAACACAGGTAGGATTATTCGGAGCACAAGTACACTAGTAAACGAGGTGAAATTGGCGAGCGTTCTTTTAGTATTCATGATTGAATAATTAAATATAAAACACGACCGCTTTTAAATTTGAAAATAGCGCAATCGGTAATGTTGTTAATTCGTATTTTATTAGAATCATACCGGGCAGTATTTTGCGTTTGATTACACATTACAACGGGATGATCTGATGTTTAGCTACTCAATTAAAGGTGCATGCTACTTATCGAAAATCTTCGAGTTAAAAACGATTGACATGCAAATATTACACTTGATGAAAATACAAAGTAACAGGAGTTTCTGACTTTTGTTAAGTTTGATTATGTTTTAATATATAGTAAGACGAACACATATTTCCATATTGCGACATTGATGAGTTACTTAAGTATTCGTGCGTTATAAATGTTTCCATTATTTTTTACATTAACTGGGCTCATATTTTCAGTTGTACTACTATATCACACACTCACACATGTCAAGCATTGTACAATTTACGTGCAATATTTAAAACTCGTGGGTATTATTTTGCGGTTAAATAAGTGTTTGTTTTGTTATACGATCACGTGAGTGTTTCTTGCAACTATTAAAAAATAGCTCTTTGCTATGTGTTTAAAGATGAGAAGAAATCCATGAATTTGAAATGACAGACCTCCATTGTTCAGGGAAATTTCATATCCATCTAAAGGAAGCACGGGCTTTTTGTTTCCTCAGTATGGATTTGTCATTAAAACTTCTCTAAGCGCCTAACACTCGATTATCAAACCTATACAAACGTGTTTAATGTATTCGATACATCAATAATACAAGTTTAAATGAATCGTGTTTTTAGAAAACTGGGCATAATGCATGAGCGTAAGAGTCGTCTCAGATTCGCCTGTGCAGTCCGCACAGGCTAATCAGGGACGACAATTACCTCATTTACTCTAGATTTTTGGTACAAAGGGACTTCCTTTAAACGAAAAATACCATTAAAGCGGAAAGTGTCGTCCCAGATTAGCCTGTGTGGACTGTACAGGCTAATCTTGGACGACACTTTACGCACATGCATTAAGCCCATTTTAATCAGAACGCGTCTCAAATAATATTGTCCTTGCATTAAGAATTTACTGTTTCTCCTTTTGTGTGTGTATTAAAATTCATATCCGTCTTCAAAAACATACTTTATGGATATACAACAACGTTTCATACATTATTCAACACAGTCGCACACGCATGCACATTAGAATGAGAAGGGAGCTTGACATGGGTTATTACCCCGATATACCAACGGTTGTTTAACGTTTCGTCACTTTGATTATCCGCGCACTGTTTATGAATGAAGACGACGTCATTTGATTTTCATTGTTGTGGTGACGTCACGTTTTCGCGGAAAGGTGGAGGTAATTAAGTTAATATATTTCTTATTTATAACCTTTTAATCGCGGATAATGTATTTATGAGATCGTGTTAGAATCGAAATAATCGACGGGTAACCGTTGGTTATTGCGGTATTAACCAATGGTATGCTGCTCCGATGCTTTTTATCAAACAACTCGGGCTACGCCCTCGTAGTTTATTTTCTATGCTTCGGAATTCCATAACATTGACAACAAATTGATGAGCCCTTTTTACATATGCCAATATATTTCTGGATACTTCGAAAAGATGCAAGCAATCAGCAATATATGGAGAAATGTAAGTTTTTTGGTATGGTAAGACCTAATGATATATTTCATTGAGCACGCTATCAGACCGAATCCAAGATAGATGTAACTGTATATTAGAGGCCCAAACGAATAAATGAAAATAAAAGATAACCAAAACGTTATAAGGCACACATACCTGTATGCTACTTGGTAAGATCGTAATTGTTTTTTTTTTTTGTATAAGTAATGAAATCAATTAAAATGATATAATACATGGTACGCTTTTCGAGATTAATCGAACATCTTTAAAACTAATCCTATTCTACATAAACGACACTACAATTAAATCAACAGTCATGTTGACCACACCAATGTATATGACAATTCATTTCATGGCGAACATTGTTTGACAGACGATTTTCGAATTGTGTAATGTATGAACTTCTCTTGAAACTGTTAACCATTCTAATTTCAAGTTCCATTCGACAATTTTCAACAGACAACCCGAAGTGGCTGAACTATTTTATTAATTATATTTTCCTTTCTAAAATGCATTTGGTCTGGTTGTTTGATACAATTATATTGTTTTTCTTACGTTTTAATATAAAGTTTTTGTTCATGTTACAGCTTGTTTTGCATCTGGTCTCAAAATTAAAAATATGTTAATGTTTAACCCGTCTCAAGCTGTTTCCAAACAATTCATTTCTAAACATTTAACAAGTATCCGCCTGCTTTTCCAATTAGACAAAACAACTCTTTGAGTCGAAAATTCGTCACATATTTTTCTTCTGAAATACAAGAGTACAGACATATGTCGACAATTATCGCAATATCCAAACCGTCATTAAATGACCCAATTGGCCTTAAATTAACCATATACTGTAAGTCATTGCACATTTGGACGGTTTCTAATGTTCAGATTTAAAACTTTGTGAAATTGTTTAATTCAGGTTGGGATGTCGATATTGATAATTGACGATTCGAAGTCAAGATTTGTAACACAGGAAGATGATTTAGCGAAGTAGATAATATTTAGTTGGGTTAAATAAATAACAACTTATTGGGACAACTACCTTAATAAGACGTTTGTTTAGTCGGTGGTTCATGCTCGTAGTTAGTTATATATTTGCCTGTATAATAATCGTTTCATTGTGGTAAAAATGATCAACTTACAAAAGGCAATAGATGATAAAAAAGCGACAACGATGTACTCGTTTTCCCACAAGTAGGAGATTATATGGCTTCATATTTATAAAAGTTCAAAGTATACAACACTTTTGTAACGCCCTATCAAATGTAGAGCATACTATCTTTTCATCCTACGTGAAATCAAATGAACATTTGTTGATTTTTGGTCATTAAACACGAATCACATACATACAATGATATTATTACCTTTCACGGGATTCAGTGTATACTTCATTAGTTTCGTTTTTTTTTTTGGAAAGGCTGTATAATTGAAGTTTATTGTTTCAACATATGACGGAATCTAAATTAATGTGAATGCACTTATACACATCCACGTCGATCGACAAGTTCAACAAAGAGTTGATTTTGCATTGTCACAATAGCAGTTATCCAGTGTTTATACTGTTTATCTTTACGCTTGAAATAATGAAATCGAATACATTAGTTAAATTAATTGAAAAATCGCATGTCTGCATGCACAACTGGCCCTGTGTTCACAAAACATTATTCGCAATCGAAAATCCATTTTGCTGTCATTGAAAATGAATTTCTTTTGTAGTTCATAGGCAAAATTAAAATCGATATTAGTTAAAATCGATGTGTGATTGCAAAATCGTTTTGTGAAAACGGGGCCAGAATAATATGACCATTAAATATAAACAGGTAGGCAAACAACATTTATGCAATCAATGATTTTTGCATATATAACATTTGTATCGTCTTCAGTTCTGTTCAAGGATATTAAGTATGTTTAAAATCGATGATACGTGTGCGAATGTTAAATACTCAGACGATTTATTAAGCAACTGTTTTACAAATATGTACTATGACGGGAAAAAATACTACTCAGTACGTAATATGTACACATATATACATTTTATTTACCCGTGAACACACGCAGAAAGGTTGGAGAACACGATACAGACGGCACTTTAAAACGATGTTGCGGAATGTAAAATATTCGTAGATTTATAAAATATGTTTTTACATTATAATAGTGTACAATTACAAAGCGAATTATAAGTATACAAGCAGCTGACATTTCTAACACATTTAGTTTCAATTATTAGTTCGCATCAAACGAATGTTTGGTGTTGAATACGTGTTTTTATAAATTCTTTGTTACAAAACAATGCTATCGATCATTGAATAAACTGTGTCGTACTACAATTGAGTCCATAAATATTACACACATTGAAAAAACACATTCGTCAAATGTTTTTTTACCTGCAATATAGCAAATTTGTATTTATAAATACAATTCTCGGCGGATAGAATAAACAGTTTAGTGAATACATATCTAAGATTTGATGAATGACATTCAAGTTCCATTTTAAAACCAGAATATTTATTACGGTAAAACCATAAATAAGAAAGTAGAAATGTATTTTTTTCGATTTTGGTAAATATATTTTGTTAATTACATTAGTTTTTTACGACGCGTTAGGTTATCATACTGTCAAGTGGATATAAGTCAAACACATAACATTTCGCATTATCTGATAGTACACGAAGGAAAAAAAAAAAATTTCGGTATGGTATTAACCTTTCATCTTTTTTAGGTCGATATAGCTCAATAATTCAAGATAGCAGTAACCGACCGAAATATTAATTTGGCAATTTAACATTTTTATCAGTTCAGTGCCTAACTTCATGATATGCATTTTTACTTTGCAAAGATGATTTATATTTTATACATGGCCAAGTCTAGGTTTTTTAAACATTTAACATCTTTTAAATAACTAAATATAAATACCTATACACCAAACTTAGGTGTCGGTTAATGTTTGCTATAACTTTGAAACATTTTTTTAATGAATGAAATAAAACATAACCTGTTCGTTTAGCTTAAGCGCTCCTGTTATACGTTGTAACACATTGCACGAATTGTAGCAGTTATCTTCACATGCTATGTTTGTTTCGATCTTTCTTCATACCGTAGACGATGCATAGTTCACGGCATGTGTGTTTTTTGTAAATCATCCGTTTATTCACGCATATTATGTAAAACATTAATTACGTTTTGGTTATACGTTTGTATTGCTGACGTTTATATTGTGCGTTTGTTTACAAAATCTGATTCTGAAGACATGCTCATAGTTCATTGCATCAGAATATTTCTTTTCTTCGACAAAAGTATATTTGCAGGGTTTAATGCGCTAAAATAATAAGTAAACTTACAGTTCTGACGGAAAAAAATGTCCTGTTACTGTACAGTATTCCATTATAAACGTTAACAGTTCATTCTTAATAGTTAGGTCAATGTATAAGAACTGTATGATACGATAATTATTTACTGTGGTTTTGAACATACATTCAACGAGCCTTTAAAATGGGATTAACCAGCGACATTTGCATTTGCGGTAACGTAGCCGTACTTAATTCGTATGAATCGTTGTTTAAAAATAACATTTATTAAGAAAGCCATTGTGCATTGGCCAAACTTGAAAAGCAAGAAGCGTTTTTCAAAAACCACTCTCCCGATAATGTTAATGAAGTGTTTTCATTGCTCCTAAATCATGATGGATAGTTTAACACAAGACAAACCAATTTCATTGTATGGGAATTCAGGATTGTAAAAATTATTGCTCGTAAATATCATCAGTCTAATTTTGCTTGTATGTTTTTCTCCTGAAGACTCTTGTGTTTATTGTTGTTGATGTAGATAATATTATTTATTAAATGATAAACATAATCTGCTTCTGATAAAGAGTGAATTGTTAAAAGAAAGCGAACTTTTTTATCGCTCTTTAAATGGCATTCTGAACTCAATCGCAAAGGGTAAAGCGTTCTTATGTTGTTTAATATGTTGATTATATAACTTTAACATTAAAATCTATCAATATAGCCTCACGGTATTTAACCGAACCATATCTTTATCGTTAGTCCTTTACTTAAATTGATCGCAGTTTTAAAAGAAAAAATGCGTTTGTAAGTTATGGTTGTTAATTAAGATAGAATAACAAGCTCAGCATTAAAATACATATGCAAGGGGATGGACCAAAAGCCTTGAGTGTTGCAATTTATGAGGTATAATTCGGTGTAATACGGTCGTCCCAAGTGAGCACTGATTGAAGCAAATGGATGTTACGGTTGTCTAAACAACGTTCTCTCCTGAGTAATAGAAGTTAGACGGTTGGCCTAAGACTCTTGGCGCTTGTTTTAATGAAACATGATTTTTTGTCTTTATTGAAAACAAGTGCTACATATCTTGCAAACGGAGTTTCATCATTATAGCGTGTTTATGTTACGTAAGTATGTGTAAAAAGTGTGCATTTGATGTATGTTAAATTAAAAATTGTAAATAGGGTGCGAAATGTAAAGGTGCATTAATGGTTAAACAACAACCAAAACGCCATGAGCAATTATATAAAACAGTTTAACTAATACTTATTTTTATATGTCTAATGTATTTAGTTACGTTTATTTGAAACGCATTTATAAATGATCAGTTTTATATTCCAGATATGAATTCATTTGATTTAGTCAAATTTCTCATAATGTGTGCATTTATGACTTCATTGACAACAAATTGATGACCCCTTTTTACACTTACCAATATCAAGCGGGATACTTCAAAAAGATGCCAGAAAGCAGTTATATATGAAGAACGTTAAGTTATTTGGTATGATTAGACCTAGTGATATATTTCATAGAGCACTCTTAATGACCGGGTCCAATATAGATGTATCTGTATATTAAAGGCCCACCACTTATAACAAAACATAATAAGGTACACATAAATATATGCTTCTTGGTTACATCAATATTGTATTGTTTGTATAAGTAATGAAATCAACTAAAATGATATATAACATGATACTCTTGTCCAGATGAATCGAACATCGTTAAAGTAACAATCACGCTCAAAAATATCGAATATTTCGTTAAATAAAGCTAACCCATAAAAAATCAATGTTACTTTTAGCAAAATGCAAAATTTCAACGTTAGATGTTGTCTGGTAGAATTGATTTAACGAGATACAAAATGCTCGTTTTTATTTTTTTGTGGCCACAAATAATTCCATTTATATCTCCCGTGAAATATCCGAACATTTACGGGCGAACACGAGATTGGATACGGTATGCGTCGGAAGCATGACGTAGCTCTCATGAATAATCATTCTTTGAAATCAAAATGAATTCTGGGTAACTGGAAATTAGCGAATGCGAAAATGGCTTGTATAAATTATGCAAATGAACGCAACCCGAATGAATCCGATCCTGACTCGAAAGCGAAAGAAGATTACATCGTGGAACGATATTTAGATATTTAGATGCTTAAAACTTGCCGAATGCTTGTAATATAACGTTTTTACATCAATGTTACTTGTTTTTAGGGTCTTCCTATTGTAATTAACCATCGTATGGTACTACTTGTTGTCGAATGTTTTTATATAGCATAATACAGTAGCCGCTTGTATTGGTGAGCGTGATAGTGACTTTAAAGCTTATCCTCTTCTGTGTAAAGACATTTCAAAAGTAATGGTACTGAATGTATTTGTTTGTGTAGGGAATTAACTCTGTGTTAAATATATGTTAAATAGGGAATCTTTCGGAATTTAAGAATACAAATTAGCAATAAGTGTTTTAAATTGAAATGAAGCGGGAAATACAATCTATAATCTAATCGAGAAAATGTGTATACGTTAAGTCATAGTAGATCATATAAAAAACATCCAATAAAATATTCTATAACAGGGTTAATCTTTTAACGGATAATAATTAATAGTAGTCAAACATATATTTATGTTTAAGGTTCATGCCTATTACTTTCATCGCGAACCATTAAATACTGTTTTTAGCGTCAATGTGTGTGATGTTGTTTATTACTTAAACCTTCAATAATACTACATTAAGTCGACAAAAACTCATACATAGCCCCAACATACTTTATATTCAAATGAGTTATTATATGTGTTTTATTCAAAGGTGCGGGACATTCAACACAATTGAATAACGTTACTAACACATTTCTTTAAATCGATTTGGTTACATATTAAGAAGCCTGTCTATATTTAACTTATGTGTCTTCGATTCAGCAGACGAAATGTGCACAGCATTTGAACGAAATATGCCAGCTCCCGCACAAACAGCTTAACAGCAGGAATTGTTAAAGTCACTATCACGCTCACCAATACAAGCGGCTACTGTATTATGCTATATAAAATCATTCGACAACAAGTAGTACCATACGATGGTTAATTACAATAGTAAGACCATAAAAACAAGTAACATTGATGTAAAAACGTTATATTACAAGCATTCGGCAAGTTTTAAATATCTAAATATCGTTCCACGATGTAATCTACTTTCGCTTTCGAGTCAGGATCGGATTCATTCGGGTTGCGTTCATTTGCATAGTTTATACAAGCCATTTTCGCATTCGCTAAGTTCCAGTTACCCAGAATTCATTTTGATTTAACAGAATGATTATTCATGAGAGCTACGTCATGCTTGCGACGCTTACCGTATCCAATCTCGTGTTCGCCCGTAAATGTTCGGATATTTCACGGGAGATATAAATGGAATTATTTGTGGCCACACAAAAATAAAAACGAGCATTTTGTATCTCGTTAAATCAATTCTACCAGACAACATCTAACGTTGAAAGTTTGCATTTTGCTAAAAGGAACATTGATGTTTTTATGGGTTAGCTTTATTTAACGAAATATTCGATATTTTTGAGCGTGATTGTTACTTTAAGTGCTGCAATTTCTGGCGTTCTACGGTTGTCCAACGCTGATTAAATTTATTGGACGTTGCAGTTTTCTGAGCGATGAATCCTCAGGAGTAGTGGAACATTATGTCAGCCTTAAATACTTTTTGGCGCGTCTTCCTGTGAAACATAAAATTGTGTCTGCGTTACCAACAAATACCACATTTCCGACTAATACGTATTTTGCATTGAAAATAGAGCATACACATCCGTGCAGTTGGGTCACCTTTGCATAAAGTAATAGGAGGTATACTTCCGCATACTGTGTTTTTGTATGTATGTTATACATTGTCACGAGAACTCCACAACGGCACGTGTGTCAAACTCGTTTTGGAAATTAATGACAAATTTACAAATTGGTTATCTTTCCCAAATGATTTATTGAAACAAACACTCACGTCTCCGAGCTATGCATTCATGTAAAATTTTCATTTATGAATAGTTTTTAAGGACATATATCGGAAATACAGCAAAATATAATGTTGGACTCCATGGTCGATTCCAAATGTTCCGGTTGTAAGTTATTGTATACATGTTTTTATTATATACCTGTTGAATGCTTTTTAACAAAATACAGGTTGTATCAATCGTTGAAATAAAAAATTTCGTATTACGCTACTCGCTGTTTCCAATTCCGTATTACAATACAAGCTGGACTACTTTTTTTACCTGTTTAATAACGTCACAGTATGCGCATCGAAAATTAGGAAACCCCCTTGTTAAATCTTCGACCCATTATAATGAAGTCACACTACGCGTAGCGAAAATCGGAAACCCCCTTGTGTAGTATTATTAGATACGTCGTCTGCAGTTTGACCAGAGAGTAAATATGGCCGAATTTTCGACCATGGACATAGCGGAATGGTCATCGATCGGTTTATTTGACTTAATTGACGATAGTATTTTTGAAAATGAACTATTTGAAACGGTTGTTCATAATTCTGGAGAGAATGAAAATGTCAGTAGCACTGAATATACTGAAACAAGTGCAGTGTCCACTCTTTAAGAAGCAGGTGTCCAGCTGCCCAATGAAAGTAAGTCTGATCTGCATCAAAATATAAATTTAAGTTCACAAGACCAAAGAAATCAAATGTAACAGATGAATTTAAATAGTCATGCTCAAGGTGAAACACGTAAACAACCAACATTTGTACATGTAACAGAAGATGAAAAGACAAATTTGGTTCAAAGTATGAAAAATGTGAACACTAGCCGCAAAACTGAATTATGTATGCGCCATTTCCAACGCTGGCTATCAGAACCACCACGCAATGAAACAAGATCTGTCTGTGACATCATGACCACTGAACTTGACAACTACATAGGTTCATTCCTTCTGTCCATCCGTAAAGCCGACGGGTCTGAGTATTAGCCTGACACACTCATAAGCTACCCTCGTGGCATTGACCGGTTTGTAAAAGAAATTCAAATTTATACACCAAAAACATAGTAGAATAAAATGCTTAGTGTATAAACAATCAACATTGAATCGAAATAATATTCAGTGATGATCATGCAATGTTGTTGTAGTACTGTATTACTCCCTGCTGTATAGACAGTATAAACCTATATATTTAAGCTCGATTCCATCGAAAGCCTTAGGCTTATATAAATACTCTCGAGTCCATTTTCTGGGCTTAGAACCATTACTATGTGTCTTTGTGAGAGATCTTAAGAACGCTTGCACGGTGGGGATCGAACCCATCACCTCCCAGTGGCTAGGCGGACACCCTATCCATAAAAAATTAAAACATGTCGACCTTGCTGTAGAGTTAATTTACTACATCCAACATAAAGTGATTAAATTAAAATATTTAAACAGCATAAAATGTTATAGCTGTGTAATGTTTCTTTATAGTTGTTATGTTAACCTGATTGGTTATTGCACACATCTATGAAAATAAAATTTAATTAAGTGGCAAATTAATGTATAACAGTTATTAAACAACACAATATGTAAATTGAATATAACCCGCACAATTATATTCACGGTTTAAGAAAAAATATTATCTCGAAAAAAAATTAAATAATGCCCATAATTTTCAAATTTTATCCAGTTAAAAAAAATAAAAATAATTCTGTACATGGGTCAAGTTTAAAATATAAAAGAAAGAAAATCAATTGTTTAACTGTGTTTTTATTCCAGATATTTAAGGGAAAATAAATATTCCCACAGCATTTTGGATGACAGAGAGTTTGAAACTTCTCGAAAGGTTTTTGCTTTTAAAAGAAAGGAACTGAAGCAAAAAGAAAAAAGAAACAGGCCCCATGCTGCTGAAGCCATTACCTCTGAAGAAAGAGGGATTTTAAAACAAGAAGCAGTTATTGGACTTCACAGCCCAAGACAGCTGTTGAATCAAGTTTGGCTAAATAATTCAACGTTGTTCGGCATTCGTGGTGGAACCGAAAGTCACCACCTTAGATGAGGCGACATCAAACTGAAAAAAACTGATCTAGGAAGAGAATACCTTTAATACAATTAACGGTTGACCAAAACACGTACATCGGAAACCAAGTCGGATCAAAGGGCCTTTCCACCTGAGCAGTTTGCTCATACCGACAAAGATGCATACCCTGTTGAAGCTTACAAGGAGTTTGCTCATCACAGACCGAAAGAAGCTCTGCATGGTGATGCCCCTTTCTACTTGTGTATAAATTATAGTCGACATGCTGGGTCAAACAAGTGGAATAAATGTCAGCCAATGGGTGAAAACTCCTTGAGGTCAATAATGAAAACGATGGCCGAGAGGGGCGATCTCACAGGTCGAAAGACAAATCACAGTGCCCGAAAAACAACCTGTACGACTCTTTTGCACAATGGGGTTGCTCCAATAACGATTCAGCAGCTAACTGGACACAAAAATGTGCAAAGGTTTAACAATTACGCAAAGGCTTCTCTCGAAATGCAAGCAGCCATGTCCGACATATTATCAGAAAATCCTGACCAAAAACAAATTATGCAAATAAACCCTAGACCTACCTATGGTTCTGTCATCCCGGCATCGGTGCGAAACACATCCATGTCAAGCAGCAACAAAACACATCCAATGCCGCCATTGATGATTCCCACGATAACACAAATCTCCAAGGTGCACAATTATTCCGGTGTAACGTTACCAGCAACAACTACTATGCACACTCTCCATCGAAGAAACGATAGAGAATATGCATAGTAGAAAGTGACAGCGATGAACTTGTGAATTATAAATCCAGCTGGTAAATCCAACAAAATTTGCTTTCAACGCGCAAAGATTAAAACATGTGTTTTCCCTGTTCAAATGTGTACACGTTAGACTAATTTGCATAAACTGTATTCGTGTTATATAAACTATGGCGTTCCGTTTGCATCATTGATTTGTCTGTTTTGTTAAAGCAAAAAATACAATTATTAACTGTTTTCGTTAGTTGTTGTATATAATAAATGGAATATTACGCTAGTCAATTGTTCCAAGAGCTTGTATTTAGTCTCGTGGCTTGTGCTATTTCGCTTCACACTCGAGGCTCCGCCTCTCGTGAGATACGTCATCACACAAGCCACTCGACTGAATACAAACTCTTCGAACAATTGACTAGCGTAATATTCCGTAAGTATCGATTGACAGAATGTGATTTCAGATAAATTATTAAGAAACGCGTGCACTTTCCATACGTGAATGTAATACATGTATTATTTTACCCGGTATTCTGTGACCTTTTTTAATGTATTTACCCTTGTATAGGGCATTGATAGGTTATTTACTCAGCATTGTTTACTAATGTGCTGCAAATAACCATGTGTCCTATTAAGCGGTGTATCAGGAGTTAGTTTTTAGATACAATGTCTTTATATTAAACGTTTGCTGTACGATACCATTATTTATTGTACTCATGTATATGCTTAAATGGCTTATAATAACATGGTTGCGTGTCTGAAGTTGAGAACGATATTTTCAAATATTTACATCATAATTATAATGATTATTACTTTGCTATTATGTGTGTGTCGTGACGCTATGTTTACATTTATTGGACACTTACGGGTAGCATTAAGTTGATTGATTACGAGTTTATTATTTGTTGTTGATATTATAATTCACTAAATATCGTGTAGCTCAATGTTTGTATTTATCTTACTTTATTTCAAATCCATGTACAAGATTAATTTAAATGTCGTGGAGTATTTTCAATAATATATTAATTAATAATTAAGCAGGAAGAAATCTTTGCAATCACGAGACAGACATAAACACATTGCCTGTAAAATGCTAAGAACGAACCCCTTTCATTTAAATTAACTTGAACACAATTGTGAATGGTTCAGTATGTGTTATGAAAGTTGAAGGATTATTTCATAGAGGACACTATGTAACCAATAAATAATTTAATGGAGCTATATAATAGCAATTCTACATTAACCTGACATGGACTTGCATGAAGTCATGAAGGTGATATTTGTTCGATGTATATTTTAGTTTCCGTATTTAAATCTGGTAAAATGAAAAATTTAACAACATTGGTGTGAACAGAGTGTTATTTTATTCGTGCAGCACTTGGGATACCGATTTATGCGTGTCAATTATAATAACTGAATTCACGAGTATTTTTGTGGTGTTGACGAGCTAAACATGTGTGTGCAATATTGTATGTGCGTGCTGTTAATTTAATACATAAATTGTGTCTGACCGCCCGTATATTAGCCATTGCAAGTTACGTTTTTCAAACGGGCATCTAATCGAACGAAAACCTTCATCACCACAGTATTCGTGTTATGAAGTTACTTTGATGCAATTCCTTAATTTGTCACTAAGTTTAAATATATATATGTTTTTAAGGATGATTATGGAAATCAATATCAGATAATAACAGTTCTGCGTATAACTCGATGGATGCAAATGAAAGATTGGTAGCTCAGTCAAGTGTTGAAAGTCAAAGTAGGCTTCACTTATAGGACTAAAACTCTGTGCTAGTATGTACACATATTTTAAATGATACCGGTTGTGTTAAGTGTAAATTAACTAATTAAGTTCGTTAAAGATGCATGTTTTTTTGTGCCATAAGAATGTACATCGATGCTCACACAGATTACATATGGGTAACTGCACAGGCTAATCTGGGATCGCACTTTATGCAAATGCATTAAACTCTCTTAACAGAGCAGGACCCCTACGTAATTTAGTATTTCCTCCTACTTTTTCATTGATTCGATTCTTCAAATTTCTCAGATGAGCTTAAGTATGTTTCTTCAGAGGGTAAGTTTGCTGGTAAATGAGAAGGTAAAATTGGCGTGTGTTCTATTAAGATTCATTTTTGAATAAACATATTAAACATGACCGCTATTATTTGTTTAGATAGCGCCATCGGTAATGCTATTAATTAGTATTTTATTAGAATCATAACGGACTGTATTTGGCGTTTGGCCTCACATACAACGGTAAGATGTAATGTTTACATACTCAGTTAAAGGTGAACAGACATTCGTATATTAATGCACAGGCTACTCAGTAGAAATATTCGACTTAAAACGATTGACATGCAAATATTACAATAAATGAATATATAAAGTAACAGGAGTTTCTGACTTTTGTTTAGATTATTAATTATATTTTAATATATAGTAAGACAAACACATGATTCCATATTGCGACATTGATGAATTACTTAGGTATTCGTGTGTTAAAAATGCTTCCAATATTTTTAACATTAACTGGGCTCATATTTTCAGCGTGTGGTATCACGTGTTTTGTGTGGTCAAATAATTTTGTTTAAATAGGAACACTGTAGTGTTTTTTTGCAACTATTTAAAACAATAGCTCTTTGCTATGTGTTTTAAGATGATAAGGAATGTATGAATTTGAGATCACTGACCTGCATTCACTATTGTTGGTGGAAATTTTGGATCCATCCAAAAGCCCGGACTTTTGTTTCCCGGGCATGGATTTTTTATAAAAACGTGTTTAATCGCCAAACACTTGATTATCAGACCTATACAAACTTTTATAATGTATTTTACGCATCAATAAAAAAGTATAAATTAGCCGCGTTATGAGAAAACTTGGCATAATGTATGTGCGTAGTGTTGTCCCAGATTAGCATGTGCAGTCCGCATAGGCTCATTAGGGACGACACTTTCCGCCTAAATTGGATTTTTGCTACGAAGAGACTTCATTTAAACGAAAAATGTCATTGAATCAGAAAATTTCGTCCCTGATTAGCTTGTGCGTACTGCACATACTAATCTAGACGACACTTTACGCACAGGCATTAAGCCCAGTTTTCTCAGAGCGCGGCTCAAATAATGGTGTCCTTGCGTTGCGTACTTACTGTTTCTCCCTTTGATAGTATATTAAATTTTATAATCTGTTTTCAAAAGCATACTGTATGGATATAAAATGACGTTTATACATTAACATAAATTAGCATTCGCAAAACATGTTCATTTTCTTTCAATTTATGATAATGTGTTAACTGTATACGTGGGATCTATTTAACTCACGAGCTATCACATAACACGTCTGGGCATTTAAATCAAGGATAGTATTGCCTCCACATATGTCTATTACACCTAAAACAACGAGCAATATAAGCCAATTTGAATAATTTCACAGGCACTTTTGTGCACCTGCTGAATAAATGTGAGTGTTATAGAATTAATTCAAAATAAATCCACCCAAAATATTGCTGGTCTAAACTGTTCATATTCCAAATTCGTTTTTGCTTACTTTTTTGCTTAGCCAAACAACTGGGTATGTTTTTCTTACAAGAAAATAAAACGAAAAAAAAGATGTTGATGAGACATTTTCCTTGGTCTGAAATACGATGCAGTACCACAATTACACCACGACTTCTTAAAAAACTAATTTAGTAGGTTTCAGATTTACAGATGTTTTGTACTTCAATACTTTAAACGTTTTCTACTGAACAATTTTTCAATTATGATGACTTGGATTGAACATAAAAATAATATAACAGTAACGTTGACACAATCTTTATTACAGCCCATATATAATTTTACATTTAATGTACCAAAAAATGAACACTTGTTCACAATTTTCTTATTAAAAAGGAACTGTAATGCCGTTTAGAGCATTGCAAACAATTTATAATTAGCGCTTCTCTAAGGAAACGTGTCTGATATCAACATCGCAGACTCTCCGGGGAAATATTTGGCTGAAAAATAAACATTCACTTAAAAGCGTAAATCAAAGATCACCATTATGCTTCTAAATAAACACACTTGGTAAAGCATTGCATGTGTGGTCGGTTGTATTTAAGCGTGGTTGCTATTAACTCCTACACGATAGAACATTTCGAAATAAAGATTTGCGGTCTTTCAAGGCAAACAAATATCGGACGAAGTCGTACAATGACTATATAACTTGAATCTAGCTTGTGATTGTTTCTTGGCCGAAACATAAATCGTTTTAAACGAAAA
Source organism: Dreissena polymorpha (assembly GCF_020536995.1). Taxonomy (NCBI): domain Eukaryota; kingdom Metazoa; phylum Mollusca; class Bivalvia; order Myida; family Dreissenidae; genus Dreissena; species Dreissena polymorpha. The sequence goes on along the minus strand of NC_068364.1, from coordinate 55,049,877 downwards.
TTGATAACTAATATTCTAATGAATGTTATATATAATTTTGGATTAAAAACAAGTACAGTTATGGTTATTTTATTCTAAATGCTCGACCATATTAACACTGTATACGATAAAACAATAATCACAACATAAGTACGTACTACAATATTTGTGTTAGGTGAGATAGACATATACAAATGGTTATAAGTAGACACATATAAGTATTGTACCGGCTACATGTATATGTACCAACTAATGCAAACAGGTTAACATCGACTTACTAAATGGATGGTACCTAACACAATACAAAGCTAACGTTCTTTAGAACAAAATGTGATTTTGTTTGAACGTTCCAACTATATTGTGTAACCGTCAGTTAATAAGCTACCATCAAAAGTTTCAGCTTGAATGAACTATTTTATATACACGCGTCTCATCCACATGATATATTGTATATATTACCATACTACTATTGAAAAGGGGTATTTCTCAGTTTTACCTGCGATTTGTTATACCAATGATTGCGCTTTAACTAAAAAGTATGATTCACCAATGTTATGTTCCACTCAATGATCGGGACTCTTTATGCATGTTGCGCATGCGTAGAGTGTCGTTTCCAGCATCTGTGACATAAGTATTGGCGGTGGAAAGCCATGTTTTCGTAGAATTCATTGGTTGGCGCCTGTTACACAAACGACTGGAAAACGCCAGATATATCCAAGGATTAGAACAGGAGTTCAGACTTGCCAGCAGTAACGTTATAGCCATCACGTGGCCTGAAAGTAATGTTCTTGGTTATTGACAAAGCATTTGAATGTAGATAGACAAGCTATAATAATGCAGTTTATTTTAATATTCTTAGCTTCAGTGTATCCCTCCCCATCAAAGCATTTAAGTGCATATAAAGTACATATAAATCGAACATTCAACCTTTTAGGAAGATGATAGATAAAAAGAGAATTTAATACATTGAAATTGTTATGTGGAATATACGGCTGCATTTATGGAACCGCCTGTTTAAATTTAAATTGTGTTGTATAGGTGATTGTGATGAAAAGTATGAACAAACTTATACGTATGTTATAATCAGGTTCATGAGTACACACATATTAAAACTTACTTGTGTCATAAGGAGAGTTGATGTCGTAGGCTGCCCACATCTGGGTTATGAAGAACGGTGCCCAACATACGATGAAGCAGGTCACGACTGCCAATGTCAATTTGACGGTCTTAATTTTAGACTTTGACAATTTCTTAGAATGTGCTCGGGGATTTAATACTTTATTTGTCCCTTGTGACTGACAACTCGTTCCATTTCGAAGCAAAGGTTTCTTTTTAGGGTTACCACTGTGGTTTTCCTTGGCATTAACGCTAATCCACACTACAATACAAATTTTCGAATAGCAGGCTGTCAGAATCGTAAATGGAATTGCGTAAACGGACAGGAAAATCCAGGTGACGTAGGTCTGTATTGGCCACAAATTTGTGGTGTCAAAATTATCTCCACATATGTAGGCGCCGTCGCTTTCTCGCTTTTGGTATGAGAAAATAAATAACTGTGGCGTCGCAAATATTGCCGAGATTAGCCAGGCAATACACGCCATGACATGCACGCGCCGTGAAGTCCACGTTTGAGACATCAGCGGATGACAAATGGACATGTACCTGTCCACCGCCGTCATAATGAGTACGTACGTAGAACTATACATTGTTGCGACTTGCATGTACATCACAAGCTTACACAAGAAATTATTTCCGTCGAATCTATAGGTTATGTCCATCATCAACTGCGGTAGAACCTGGAATAGGCCAACTGAAATGTCTGCCGCCGCAAGGTGGATAATAAACAGTTGCATCCTGCTTAGTTTTCGTTCCCTGTACATCAGAATTGCAATAACAAGCACGTTACCAAAAACCGCCATAAACAAAATACCAGCGAGAACGGCGATCTCGACTTTTGCAAGAGTCTCATTTCTTCCTGATATGGCATTGGTGTTATTGTGAACATTGGAGATGTTATACATTTGTTCCACCAGAGTTTCTTCTGTCTGAGCACTTACATTTAACGACGATGACATAGCGGATCGATTTGTTTCATTCATCGCATCAGAAGGTTTATCTCTGAAAAAAAAACACCAATATATTTCAGGTTATAACCTACATAAATTATTACAATAACTAGATATAAAAAAAATCATACAATTTAATTGTAAGACATGTATATCTAGACTTGTTCGCACAATTAAAGGGTAATTTGGCAGTTTATTTTTTTCAAAAAATCTTGTTAACTAGCATACCATCGCCCAATATGTTGTAATAATAGAAATAAAAACAAACAAGAAATGGAAACCTAACCGTAAATTGTTTCTTAAATGACTACTTCATTATTTGTCCCATAAATGACTCGTTTATGTTCCTAAAATAGTATGGATAAATACTGGCAATCGGACTATTCACTTCTAATGAAAATGTGTATAAATAAATTGTCTTTTTTTCTCTACAGTTTACCTAGTATTGTCATGTTATTGTAATTTTATGACATCTATTCGTAAAATATTTATTGGTATTAAATATTCGTTTGCATGACAATTCCAGACCGTCTCGCATGTTTTGTTATTTAACTGAATTGTCTAATGACATACCGTTTTTCGTTTTCCCATGTCAATGTCAGACTTGTTTGCTGATGACAAAAACAGTCTGTCATCAATTAAACGGATGTCCAACATAGTGTATCGTATGCTAAGCCACTATTTATTAGTTTAGTAACAAAGTTCTGTTGTTTGATGATGTGTGCTTGTTCCTGACATTGTTTATAAAACACTTGTGTTGACATACACTTCGACAGTGTATTAATAAATACACATATAGAGCTTGAAAAGAAAATTATACGTATGAGTCGCGTTCTGAGAAAACTGGGCATAATGCATGTTCGTAAATTGTCGTCCCAGATTAGCCTGTGCTGTCCGCACAGGCTAATCAGGGACGACACTTTCCGCCCAAACAAGATTTTCGCTAAAAAGGGACTTCCTTTAAATGAAAAATGCCATAAAAGCGGAAAGTGTCGTCCCTGATTAGCCTGTGCGGACTGCACAGGTTAATCTGGGACGAAACTTTACGCACATGCAATAAGCCCAATTTCCACAGAACAAGACACGTATATGCAAACACAATTTGATAACTCTGTTCAAGCCATAAAGCCTGTGTGATATTATGATCGTTTTTTAACAATTACAGAATATCTTAAATGCAAAACGGACCTATGATGCATATATGGCACATATATTATTATTTAGCATTTACATCCGAAATTGCATAAGCTACATAAAAGTAGCTTAGCTTTTTATTGGAACTTACCAGTCAAAACTATTTTATGATTCAAATTAAGTATAATGATAATTGCTGCAATGACTTTATGTAAAATACGTATATGAGCTAACGATATATATAGTTGTTGAAAGAAAAATACTTGTCCAAGGATCAAAGATAGAACTCGTATGAACAATAGTTAAACGGATTCCACAAGGAACAGTATTAATCATATTCGCAGTTTTTGCTTTAAGAACATGTTACAATTTAATAACCAATTATAAATATGTGAGTATTCGTTTCCGTGTGTGTTTACACATATTAAATGTTATATACAGTTCATTTATATATTACTTTACGGCACATGTGTATTACTAGAACGTTTTAAATTGCGTAGTTGATTTTGTTCAGTTGGTCTCTTTGTTGTTTCATCTATATTTAACATTAATAGCTTTATTTCTTGTAAGATTAGTTTGTCATACAAACAGTATTTGGACGTTATCTGACGCAGTTTTTTTTTCAATTGAACGAAAATAAACCATTCTCAACAAAAACTGTAATGACGACTTAGTTTTGAAATACGCACGACTTTTTTATTATTATGAGTATAAATACCGATTGATATTAACCAAACATTCTCCTTAACAAACTTAAACTTACCTTCAATATTAAAACGTTTACTCAAGGAGCCTATTTTTCACATTACACGTCACATATTCGTAATGCCTGTATAAAATGATTGTAAAATCCCTTGAATTCATGTTCGCATTGCACACTACATAATACATGTTAGTCTAACATCATTAAGTTGTCAACAAGTTCAACACATAACAAGAGCTTAAGTTTATGTTTAAAACGTTTATTTCGGCTTTCAGCCATGCATGAATTGTTACCTTCGCTAGTTTACTAACTTCAGCCGCTTTCATATATATTTCGGCATGCCCGCAACAAAGACGTTTCTTAGAAAATTTAATGATTATAAAACATAGGTATAATAAGATTATTAAATCAAATACTTCACATGTTTATAACTTCTGAACATGCATAATAATAATTTATATAATCAATGTATATGCAACGGGAATCCATATAGATAAACGAACATGTTTACATGAAAAATGTATATATATCGAAAATAAAATCACACGTTAGATATATATATATATATATATATATATATATATATATATATATATATATATTTATATATATTTATATATATTTATTTATATTTATATTTATATTTATATATATATATATATATATATAATGTTATAAAAGTAAAAAATGAGTATATTCATTCTGCGTAATTAAATTATATCTGTATGATGGCATGACATTAGCTTTTTTCTTGCGATAAATTATAACAAAATAAGTGCATTTTATCAACAACAAAAATGTTTCAGTCGTTCTACCCTTGCTTTGTAACTCAATAGATAGTTAAGCATACATACTTTATCTCACGATATGAAGTTACGAAACAATTTAATTATTTATACTGCCATTTTGCTCTGGCTCCATTAACAATTCGAAACGATTATATGATTCGAACACACATATTCATACACGGTCCATCCAATTACTAAACAAACTGTGACAACAATTCATACAGGACCCTTTCTGCAATTTAAATCCACGACCGCCCAATCAGTTTGAAACAACAGAAGTGCAAAGAACTTGTCTGACAAAACACACTAAGTTATGACTACCTCTACTTTTATACGTTAAACTCACTTGAAGTATCTCCCTGGACAGACAACACATAACTACGTCTTTCTCTCGAGTTGGAGCATGCTCAATCAAAGCAGCACCAATCGGTTTTATTGGGGAAAGCTTCTGGCTTGAGCGCCCATTCGATGCCGGGGTCTTATTTAGCCAACGCAAAACCAATTTCACGATATGAACATCAAATAAATTATAGAAAAACGGAGCCTCACTCATACTAACACTACTGCTAATTCAAATACAAATACAACCTAATATGGCACGAAATTATGCAAAGATTAACATGTCATTGCTGATTAAACGACAATTTACTAGCCAAACATTGCTTCGTGTATTCCTTGTTTGCATCAATTACAAAACAACCAGGTTTATCGCAAACTACGTCTTAGTCTTAAATAGTCGCAACGATAAACAGTCAAAGCAATCAGTCTTCTATGTTGTAACCATTGTTTGGTATTTATTATGAAACTGTACTTGTCTTGATTACAAAATACATTGGCCAAACTTTATTTATAAATTAATGTGTTAATGTATATGTGCGGGATTCAGAACTGCATTTAACTAGATTAATATAACTGTTTTTAAATATAAATTAGTACGTTCATGTATACAACCATACTTTTGTCTTTATCATATTATTATATGTTTATCGTTTTCATTATCAGATGAAAAAAACTTGCATAGTTCTAACAAGCATAGTCATAACAAATGTCAACCGCTGGATAAAATATTTCACTGTATTCGAGAACAGTGCCTGTTTTTCTCATGCTGAATTATTTCATCATTTTCTTCGCTATGAAGCAACATTCTGGTACCTTACTAGCAGTTCATTCATATTATCACTGCCTAAGATGGTGTATTCTTAATTATTTGAAGAATAAACTGTCTTTAAGACTTGACATCAAATCTAGTTAGAAGTAACAGATCGATGACCCTGAAGATGTGAATGTTGCTAACAACACGTAAACAAAAAATGACCATACATAAACTGCTTGCACAATTTCCATGAGAAACACTATCTTAAGTTTGTATCTCTACCGCTCATAATGTTAGACTCCTTATAGCGTAAATGTTTAAAAACACCACAACAAGTCAACTTATTCTTGCCAACTTAAGTGCATTGCAATGTGTTATCTTATACCACAGTGCAGTAGTTTGTGTCTCAATGGCTGCATATCAATACTTAAAATTGTATTGACGGTGTTGTAACATTTTGTAACATATGAAATAACGCTTTGGAACTCAAAACCTCTATGGGTTACTTAGATTTTATCTCCGCACTAATATGATATTTGAATTAACACTGTTTAAAGGTCACAATCATTCAGGATCACTTGGGTATCATCGACTAACTTGATTTGTCTTTCATGTTGACAAGTTCTAAAATTATACGTGACATAACCTTTAGAAGATTTATTTATCACTCACGAGACAAACAGAGCCTTTGTTCAATATTATAGTCTCGATGCTTAACGTTTTACACAAGTGGCAAAACTACAGATATCATATATATATATATATATATATATATATATATATATATATATATATATATATATATATTGTTCATATAATGCGTATCTGATAAGGAGGAAGGACAAATATCGAATATTTGAATGTTTTGTTTGCAATTTTCGATCTTTTAATTAATGGTGGAAAAGAAGATGTATATTTTTTTATTATTAAATTATTGAATTATTTGTAATACATTTAACTGTAAAACATGATGATACACTCCTACAAATTAAGCTTATTATGTTTTTTGAAATCTTACGTCGAAGTTCAGTACAGTCGGACATAGTTGTATAACTACATTGTCCCCTTGGCCTTGTTGTGTCCTTTTGCTGAAGTGTTCCGAATTTTGAACTGTTTAATTTAATTTAGTTTAGTATACAGTGTGTACCTTTTTATATTGTAAAAATATTGGGCATATACATATGAGTAAAGTGACGTCAACATTTTAGTTTTAATTTGCGCGATTCCGTCATCACTGAAACATGTGAATCTGTGTAGCGGTTTTGGACAGTTTTGTATAAATTGTGAAACATCTTTAACATGAAATGACGTGATATGTATAATGAAATAGAAGTTATATATTTTATAATTACTATCTATTTAGCAAAATTGGTTTGATCTAAACATTTAGATGTTTTACAAATTAACCACCATGTTAAACTTTTTTTATATTCAGTGAATGAAAATTTTATATTTACGGTAGAGCTAATCAGATCAATAGTTTGTTATTTTTATTTGTACATGAATTGTTGTAAGAGTTTATCCCAACCTTTAATTGCAGCCATGAGGTAACACATGACAAGGCGTACACAACGTTTTTTTGTCCAAAAACCCGACCAATTCTAATTTGTTGTGTCGATCATAAAGGCTAAACATTTTTTCTAAATCAAAGCAAAATAGTATTTGTTAGTATTTGTTATCGATGTTTATTATAAACTCGACCATTTTCTCTTTATTATTATTTATCCAACTTCTATATAGATTTAAATAGATTTATATGCAGGGAAGGAGGAAATAGCTTGTTTATCGCACATATAGATCTCCATTGTCTCCTATTATTCAATGACTGAGTGCAAAAACAAATATCTGTAACTTCGCGTATAGAAACACGTATCGATTATTTTATGATTGAATAATTGGCATATTTTCGTTTCCAGGAACTGCAGAATTTATTATCTGGCCACTTTGGACGAACTCCATCGGTAAGGTATTTACTAACGTAGGCCAATGATCATTGGTTGAAAATGTTCACACTACTGAGTACAAGTGATTGTTTTTTCAGTATAACGGTTTTAAAATGCTGTTTAAAGAAACGTGTAAAGTTCCTAAAGTGCGATACAAAGCGAAAGAAAAACAAAACTCGGACATAACCATGCACATTGCAAATGAATAGTATTCGCAAATGCATCATAATGTTTTGTCCTTTCAACAGGTATTTAAATGTTTGCCAAAAAAAGTAGTTATTTTTAATTTTCAGACACAATCAGTACTACTACATCCGCATGAAGACGGAAGAGCCAGGTGTGGTCACAATGCTCACGGGAGTCGGATGTCCAGAGGTCAAGGTTACTGTACCTGTGGCTATGAATTGCGACCATATTCCATACCAACGACCGCAGATTGTACAGGGCAGCCGAAACAGACAAGAGTACTTGTACAATTTATGTTGTCAGGCCATATCTCAGCGATGCTAGCAAGAATGATACCTGCCCTTGCCCAGAAGCATAACTATAGTTATGTTGTCGCATCTATGGCATCAATGGCATCGACGGCGAATATAACACACATTATAATGCCAATATTTACAGGGGCATGACATATAACTTCAAACTTATTCTTCAGTAATTGTTGAATATCCTTAAATGTCTGTTTGAATTCATTGGTTTATTTAAAACACATTTAAATAACACCTTTTTATTAAAATGACATATTTGAATTCACTTTTGCTTGTTTCTATAGAATTCATGCCAAACGAAGATTTCTACATACAATATAAGCTGCATGATAAATAAATTGTGAACATTCTAATTATAATTATGAAAAATAGATAAGTGTGAAAAGAAGATATTATTAAGATTACTCAACTCTCAATTTTGAGGAAAAACACTTTTGAGAAATAGAAATCTAACATAATAACATAATAAATCATTATTAGTATGCTTGGATATTGTTGGTTTCTTTATTGATGGTGTTATTGATAGTGTTTGTTTTGAACATGAACATTTGCTGGTCGATGTAAATATAAGTGGACTATGTTGCTAAGGAACGCATGTTAGATTACAGCTTTATGTAAATCACAACTTTTGTTAGAACAAATAGATACCTAATAATATATCTTAAACAAAATAATTGTGTTCTTCAATTTTATTTCATGTCTTTTTAATAAGTGAGGATTTTCATGAAACATACATCTGAATGCGGTTTACTTGAAAACGTTGTTAACGTCATAACACATCTGCAGTTATGTTACTAAAATAAAAGAATCTCAGTAAGTAATGGAGCTATATCTTTAAATTTGGTATCATAATAACACGCACAGAACAGTCTTTATCAATCTAAAGAAAACAAAAAATGTGAAATTTTGTCACAAATACAGGTTATTTCACGACATGGCTCATATATATATATATATATATATATATATAAATAAATAAATATATATGTATATGCTATTTTACTATACATTTTAAATTGAAATATATTTAAAACGTTGGCTAATTATAAAGGATTGTTATCTTTAGAAAGCTACTCTATTGTTTTGTTGGCACTAAAATAAACAAATTAATATGCGTTAATGTTATGAAATAAGCGTGGTAATTAATCATCAGTGTTTTATCCTAAAGTCATAACAAATCAAGGAAACACTGACTATGTATATTGTTTAGGGGGTATAATGGAAATAAATCTACTTATAAAAACAGTTCTTTCCAATTTATGGAATTCCAAACAAGGAAGCTTACTTCAGTGTTACAACGACATAAACAGTTAGATGTTTGTGTTGCATAATAAGGTATTTCACAAAGCTCGTTATTTTATAAAAAATAATTATAATTCTGTTCAATAGAATTTTCACGGAAAATCGCGTGAAAAGCTTCGATAAATCATAGGTACGAACAATAAAGGCGCCTCCTATCTCGATGAGTGATAATTGTTGTTTTCAGAAACAGTGTTCCCGCCATAGCAAACAATGTCTGACATAGCATTCAACTGCGTTTCAGGAAAGTAATCACTACTTTAAAATTCGGTTACACAAACGTATTACCATCATGTTTACAAATCGTCTAGATACAATAAGCGTCGCGAGTTACATTTACGGAAATAAGACACCTGAAGCATAGAAAGCCAAAGTCAAAGCATTTGCTTGACGAATTTTGTTGTCGTTAAATGACGTTTATAACATAACACTTAAAATACGATACATTATTTGTGTGTGTGGGGGGGGGGTAACAAAACTCTTTGCAATTGATATTTAAATATTAATTAAATGAGTATGGTTCCATCAATTAGTATCAGTGTAGCAGTCCGATAAACAAAACATAATCTTTGTACATTGAGAACAAGATTGACATAGGAATCGAATGAATTGATACAATATGAAAGTTTTACTCACTACCTTTACTCAGTTTTTCTTTTTCTTTAGTTTCTGAGAACCAAGTACTAAAATATTTAAACCAGCTCAGTTCTAATAAAGCAACAGGTTTAGACGGTATGCCCTCACGTTTTGTGAAAGATGGGGCCTCGATTATTTCTCAACCTCTTACTCATGTTATTAATTTATCTCTTATACAGGGTGTTGTTCCAGATGATCTCAAGTCTGCTAGGGTTGTTCCTATTTTTAAGAAAAGTGATACAACCTCTGTTGGTAATTACCGTCCAGTCTCTATTTTGAGTATTTTATCTAAAATTTATGAAAAGGTTGTATATGACCAAGTTGAGTCATACTTCAAGGTTAACAAATTGTTATATAAATTTCAGTCTGGTTTCAGAAGTGGTTTTTCAACGGACACCTGTCTCATACATCTGACTGATTATATCAGGTTGGAAATGGATAAAGGTAATCTCGTAGGGATGATTCTTCTTGACCTCCAAAAGGCCTTCGACACTGTAAATCATTCTATACTTCTCATGAAATTAAGTGCAGCAGGTCTTGGTGATGATATATTAAGGTGGTTCAATTCATACCTTTCAGATAGACAGCAACTTGTTGATGTTTCAGGCACTCATTCCGGTACAGCCCCAATATCATGTGGAGTTCCACAAGGGTCAATTCTAGGTCCCCTGCTCTTCCTTATCTATGTTAATGATATGTCTGCTGTGGTTAAAAATAAGCTCCTCCTATATGCAGATGACTCAGGTATTCTGGTGTCTGGTAAGTCTAAATCTGATATTGAAAGGTTATTGAAAGAAGATTTGCATCTGGTTAGTCAGTGGTTGGTTGACAATAAGTTGTCTCTGCATTTAGGTAAGACGGAGTCTATTCTATTTGGTTCTAGGCATAAAATCAGGTCAAACTCTTCTCTTGATATTTCTTGTAATGGTACCATTATTGAATCTACATCTTCAGTCAAATACCTAGGGGCTACATTGGATCAAACTTTGTCCTTTGATACCATGGCTCGTTCAGTCATTCAGAAGGCCAACTCCAGGTTAAAATATCTATATAGAAAAAAAGAATATCTCACTCAGCAAACCAAGAAACTTCTTGGCATGTCTTTAATCCAATGTCATTTTGATTATGCTTGCTCTATATGGTACCATAGTCTCACAAAAATGTTACAAAATAAGCTCCAAACCACCCAGAATAAGTTAATGCGGTTCGTTCTAGGTCTCGATGCAAGGGCACACATTGGGCCAGAACATTTTCGTTTGCTCAACTGGCTACCAGTCAATAAACGTGTAGACCAGATTGTTCTTGGCCATGTTTTTAAGATTCAAAATGGTTTGGCCCCTGACTATATGGGAGAACATTTTATCCCGCAGGCCTCTATTCATTCATACAGGACCAGGTCAACTCAAAAAGGTGCTTTTGCTGTCCCCAGGGTCAAAGGTTTCGGGTCAAAGTCCTTTTGTTACACGGGATGCTCATTATGGAACAATTTACCCTCCAGTATTACACAGATTGACAGATTGCCTGTTTTTAAGTCATCTTTAAAAAATTATTTATTAGAAAATCTGTAATTTTTTATGTGTATTGTTTGTTTTTTCGGCTTAAGGAATCAGTTTTAGTCAGCAATTTTTATCAAAATTGATCCTATCTTTCAAAAATGTTATGCATTCTCCATTTTTTATTCTATGTATTTTAGGATGGTGTAATAAATGATGCTATCTGTGATATCTAATTTATTTCTTACACATTTTTTAATAGTGTATTTTTAGGATCTCATAATTAATAATGATATCTGTGATATCTTAAGTATCAAAATGGTCTGTGATGTACATGCATAGTATTTAATATATTTATTTAAATTATGTTGGTCATTTTATTGATGTAATTTTGTTTAATATTTAAGTGCCACTCTATGTCATGCCACCAGCTCAAAGGACCACAATGGAAATATGGGTTTACCCATTTTTGTGTTATCCTTGGTGTTGGTATGTATGTAATGGTATATTTATTTTCATGTATGTTATATTTTATATTTTGTACATGTTGTAAATGCCCTTGTATGCATTCCTTGCCGAAATAAATCTATCTATCTATCTATCTATCTATCTACCTTCGCATAGCGGGTTGACAAAGTGTTTGTTATTATAAATGCATGTATCAGCAGACCGATGCCGACTTATATTTAGTTTTTAAACTAATACCAAACTTGTCGACATAATTAGTGACTGTGTAATTTGTATTCACCACATTGATATGTAATTTTGACGATCATCGTTTTTATCATGAAAAAAGCGTACCAGAAACGAGTACCATTTCCGGAAAATATATTAGATGAAAAATCATATATTCATTAAAACTTACATTGATGAAAGCCAAATTTAAGTAAAGAATACACGCATAAGTGCCATATTTGCTTGTTCGTTCTGCAAAGTTTAAAGACAAAGAGCTTTTTTTTCTTTTATAAAAACTGAACATATATATGTTGATAGCTAAACACGGCATTTGCATGTATGTTCATCTTGCGTGTCAAGTAAATAATAGATATAAAATAACTGTTTACACGAAATTTATTAAGATATTACATGCAACTGTACATTAGAACATATAAGCCACGAATACAAACAAACACACTTTTTACGTCTCAATATACTTAACTATTGTATTCTTAACATAAAGACAGCAAAAAACAATATGACATAATTCATAAACAAGCAAAATGCTGCTGATAAGGTGTAAATTTACCAAACGTGTAAAAACACCGTATAGAAGTGACACAATTACATACAATAAGACCAGTGATAGGCATAAGTATACCATTTAGAAATGGAAAAAAACACGTTATAATACAACTTTTATAACATAGTAGTGCATATATATTCAAAATATAATAAATTGATTAGGATAGTGAGTGAAGTGATATAGTAGAGTTTTAGAATAAGTGAAGTTGCGGTAACAACAAAAACAGTTGCGGAACGGGGAATCGTAAGCAGAATATGGTTTGTTCCTGAGATAGGGTAGGTTTAGAATGTATGACCATCTCGGATGAAATACTGAACATGCTTAAAATGAATTCACAGCATATGGTTCGTCTTAAACACCGGAAAGAAGTAGTTGCGAGATTATGGGTTACACACTTGACACATTGTCAAACAAGGACAACTCTTTTTTTTAGTCTACATTTTGCAATTGACGAAAAATGATATGCTTCTACAAATTCACTACTTTGACAATAATGACTTTGTGCAATGTTTGTTGCGTACAAATGTTAATTAAGTCTGCCACAATACATTCATCAACAAGCATGAAGAACATAAGGGGTTCACTCTCAATCGTAGTGAATCTGTTTAATTATTGTTTCATCTTTGTTTAGATTTGCTCTGAAAGCAGAGAAATAGAAAGAGCCGTTGTTACAGATTTCGGTAGATTGTTCCATAATATAATATTTGATAGATGATAGTGACCAAAGTTGTGATTTCAATTGAATGCTGCGAATAATGGTAGAACTTCGAAGTGGATAATTCGCTCTTTTACCCAAAATTATACTGTCCGTTAATTATAATTTCTGCGTCCTATTGAATATTTTAAAATTCTATTCGATTCGATTCTGTCTTGTGTAGTAATGGTATCTCAGACTACATCGGTGTATTCAATAATTGGTCAAATAAGTGTTGAGTATAACGCTACCAAGTCCCGTAACCTTAACTAAAACGTTGTCATGAGATGCAGTTGGTGCCTTGTATTGTTCTTGATTGATTCAATATACGCATGAAAGGAGCATGAATCAGAAACAATTAGGCCTAGATGTTTATAAGACTAAACCATAATTATTTGGCAGTCTTTGATAATAAGAAAGGACTGGAATGGGTGGTTGATTTTTCTTGATATAACTAAGGATTCGATTTTGTTTGGATTCAATGTATCTAACCACTAATTATCTCAGAATTTGATTTTTTGTCAAGAATACAGTTAAGTATATCAGCCGCGCTAACCGGGCTGTCGAATATTATACGTGTATATAGCGCGGTTTCTTCTGCAAATAGGCAAAGCGGACAGTACATATCTCGTGCATAGTTATTTCTGCACATTAAGAAGGAAGCCCCATCCCCCAGAACACTAGGATTTACTGGAAATGTGTCAGATTGGTAGCTGGAGATCACAACAAACAGCCAGTACAGATGGAAAAATGAAAAGAGTTTGAAGTGGACATGCTATCGCAGATCCAATTTGTTTCAAAACTTGATTATTCATTTGGTCCGTTGCTGATGTCTGTCCCGTTTTCATAACTTTAATTGAGTCTAAGTCTACTTGACTGGAACTGATGAGATCTTCAAAGACGGGGCACTCTGACCTTTGCAAATAAAGTTCATAGCCGTTTTTATAGAAACCTAATTTGCCTATATGTAATGTTTCTCTCTTTTACTTATACACTGTTTGCCATTCGCAATATATATAATTCTGAGAACAAACACAAATGAATGTCTGCGTTAACAGAAAACACACACTGACTTATGCTTCTATGTATTTATTATAATTATCCCCCTCAAAGGGCGTTGTCATTTCGTCCGTCTGTCCGTATGTCATTCCTACCGCTAGTCAGCCCGCTTGCCACAAAAATATTGTTTGCGGGGGATATCAATTAAACGAATTTGCTTCGCATTTGTTGTATTGGGATTATTTGGAAATAACAACACTTATTGTAAACCTTTGAAACGTGATGTTTTGTCTCCTCTATATTCCAGTACAAATGTATCAACATTAATAAGGGATGAACATAAAACTTAATTACATGTATAACCGACACAGTTGGTACTTTGAAATAAAGACAAGGATGCAAACTTGCTGACGGAAGTATTTATATATCTAAGCCAGAATCTGAAATTGTAAATTCACTTTAATATGTATAATGCACATATGACTAAGTATACATTGTTTTAAATACAAAACTAAAGGAATTGACAAGTAATATAATAGTATACATACATAATTATATAAAAGCATAAACTATTACAGGGCGAAGTAGCTTCATACAACCTAGCAATATCTCCACAGTGCAAAAACACCACATCAAACGTCGCACAACGTCCTTTTTGTAATATCTTATATTCGCCTGTATTGACATACGGAGGTCAAAGCCAGACCAATTGTTTAATCTTACTTGTCATCTCGCTTGTATGTTATCCTTAACAAAGTAAACAGAATCAATTGGAACAAAAACCAAATGCATAAGCTCTGGTGCCAACAAATCGTTTTCAATGATGATATATCATTCTGAATGACAAACTGCGAGTGTATTTTGATGATTGAATGTCAGATAAACAATGGGTGGCTTTTGATATAGACATATTGCCAAAGTTTCGGTAATAAAACTGGTAGGACAATTTTATATTTGTTCGTGACAATGGTGTATGTCATTTGCTGCTTATACTCCGACGATATTTATACGGAAAGTCTAGTAAACTAGTGAACTGTTTATAGTAAACGTTTGGCAAAGACTGTTACTAAGATTTGTACTTTGTCATTTTTCCGATATTAATCAAAGCGCTCAAGGTACTGAAGTTGTTCACTATTGCATAATTTAAGACGCAGCTCATTTTTCAAAATAAATCGCATGTTTTAAATCAATACAAGCCATGCAAATTTATAAAGAATGTTTCTTACAGCACGGATCAAGATGTGTGTGCACTTTTTATCATCCTATTTATTTGATGGAAATAACATAAACAAAATAACAACCACATGGTTCTTTTTTGACGTTCAGAAAGCATGTAAAGAATGACGAAAATGGTTATGAGAACTAATTATAACGACAATGTGCAATCCCCATCATATTAAATTAATATTGTTGGAATATCGAA
This sequence comes from Dreissena polymorpha, assembly GCF_020536995.1. NCBI lineage: Eukaryota > Metazoa > Mollusca > Bivalvia > Myida > Dreissenidae > Dreissena > Dreissena polymorpha. The sequence continues at coordinate 55,033,893 of NC_068364.1, read as the reverse complement.
TACCTATTTTATTAAGAATATAATATCAATATGGACATTCCGTGTACACAACGTTTGATGTTTGACATCATATACAAATTATAAATATACAATCATATAATTGATGCAAATAAATAAATACCTTAATCTGCGATCAATACTTTTTACTCACGAATTAGGTAGTCATAAAAACAGCCCTGTTGACCTGTACTTTGGTTTTTTGCATTACTTGTTACCCCATCAGTTCACACGGTGACAATAACTCTGACCTAAACATGGGTATAGAGCACTAATGCGCTTTTTCGGCACAGCTGTTTTACCCAGCTGTTCACCTTAAATGACTTTTATGTAACGCCAGCAGACACGCATGAATAATCGAATATATCATATGCTGATTCGAGATAATACGTATTGACTTTGGCTACAGCAAGTGTCTGTGTTCAGTGCAAATGATGTATCATTATTCAGTGTAAGGAATTCTGGACTACTCTCTGTACGTTCAAACGAGACAAATTGTGGCCCAGTTACAAGCGTTAAAATCCTCCTCGCAGAATTTCAGGGTTAGTACTCGTTCACTAAATTGTCCGAGGAATATTTAATTAACTATCGATAAACACATTTTTGCTTTCAAGATGAGCAAACAAATAAGTTAAGGTTCACGATAAGAGGAATATCGTTTAATTATCCAACCACAAATGTCTGCCGTACTCATTCAGCACGTAAGGATATCGTTTCTACACGCCAGTATAGGCTTCCATTATTTACATTTTTGCTATTGTGTATTCAATTTTTATTGAAAAGCATTGTGCTAAAATGTGCCATTTCAAATTCGCAGTGCATTTTTAATGACCCTTGTCATGCAAAAATGGGTCTTGTTCCATATGCGCCTATCATATTTATAGTCCACTTAGCCTGTGCATTTCTCAGTCTGGTGAGAAGATACATAATGTGACCATAACACATTGGGTGATTTTATAGCGATGAACAGATCTTCTAACCAGACTGTGGAGGTTGGGCTTAAGACACGCTGGCCGAAACGCATAAGATCCATTTCGCATGACGCGGCAATGAAACTGTGATTTAAATGTGTCGAAAGAAAACTGCGTGTAAATCAAATAATAAAATACGATACAGTTCGATGGTGAAGAAATACACTCATAATAAGGCAAACATTATGACATTGTGTGGAAACATATGATGTGCACTCCCGTAGTATAATTTTTATCTACTTGCACTAATGTGTGGTACTCCTGTAGTATAATTTGTATCTACTTACACTCATGTGTGGTTTGACAATGATAATATTCATTCCATGCGCTGTATATGCGCCTAACAAGGTAACAAACACAATAGTTTCACTTTTGTTTTCAGTTTAATTATTTAGAAAAGTAAATTGCACACGTTATTTCAAAGTGTAGCGATTATATAGCATGTTTGTTTTTTTGTATAGTATGCCTGTAGTAATTGGTGAACTTATGTTCAACGTTTATTAATTGAGAACTGAGAATGTAAACAAACTTTACCTTCTAATATAACGTTGTTAGCACCTGTGAATACAAAAGATCGCCGCTATCTGTTGAGAATAAAATAATGTTTACCAGGCATATCAAATTTAGCCCCGCTGTAGCAGCATGCACTATGCAAGAGGTCACACAACATCCCACTATACTTGTATATCAGCATCTATTAAAAGCCTCAGATTATGAATGAATGCGGTGGTTATCGTTCTTAGCGTTGTTAAGAGCAGACCGACTTGCAACGCGTAATACTAGCCTAAGTTGTGTGCAAGAGAACAACTACAAATTAACACGTATCTACTACATGTAGCTTATTTTTGACACAGGATCTAATCGAACAATGTTAATATATCAACACCGTCAGCCACTATGGTCGACTGAAAAACTTCCAATGAGTCTTATTGACGTGACTTTATCCTTAATCTGAACAAAAGTAGAAAAAAGTAACGATACTAGTATAACTTAGATACTATATACGACTTAAATAATGGCGTGTTAAACATTATTGATTAAAATGTAAATTTGCGGTTTAGTATATTATCTGAAATGGCGTGCATTTCATTAAATACTAAATGATTTAAAGGGCCCGTCAACCAAAAACGACGAAAAAAGAAAAGGTCTTAAATACCGTATTTTTATATTGATTACAATATCACGCCTGATATGTTACATTACTTGCACAAGTTGTTAACTTGACGTATTTTCAGTATATTCGGTAAAAAAATTTCACTGGCTACAGGTACCAGATAACTATCAGATAACTATAAATAACGCAAGTAGATTGATCATCATCGTCACGCTGTAAACACAGGAATGCAAATTGTGCATGCGAAGTGAATTGTATACATTATATATATATATATATATATATATAATGATCATTCTACTTGCGTCATTTATTGTGTGTATATCGTTATGTCACATCTTTTCGCGATTACTTGCGATTTCACATCGCGCAATTTTAGTACCGAACAGATGCGTTCGATGTGAAACGATTATACACGGTAATATTGATAGTCCCATGGCTAAACTAACTATCACGTGTTTAGAAATTTTGCAAATAATCAATATCAAACTCTGAATTATTTTACCAATTGTAAACCTTTAAGAAATAGCATATTTTCAATTTCCGTGTTAAATGTTGTAATATCAATTCAATAGCAATTATGTAAATCACAAATGAATACTTATACTAGAATAACTAAAATGATGCAAATGCAGCCTGACGATTGTCTCCATGGATGTTTAATTAAATTTTTAGAAATTTGGTGGCTATGGTCACACATTTTAATAATCTTAAAACTAATACTTGTGTTGACCTTTGGGGATAACTTGAATATTGTCGACACTAACATTAATATAAATTGTGAAATTACAATTTTTCGTATCATCGTGTACACAAATTAATCTTGAGCAAATTTACGAGACCAGCCTTCAGAAACTTGCATTGCAGTGACGTCTATATGAAATAATTGTCTATACGATACGAGTAACTAAGCCAGCTGTTAATATCAAATAGAGATTATCAGCATTTATTGTTTTTACTAGCAGCACGTGTTAACGAAATTCATCTGCACAATTAAAACTTGGATGATTTTGTATTGCTTTAGTTATGAAATAAACTTACAAACGTTATCATTAATATAGCTAATAAAACTTCAGCAAAACTTTACAGATATTCAGTCAGTATACGTGCTTGTCACTTCATTATAGCAATTAACAAGTGTTTATAATAATTAAGACAATAAATACAATACGACTTATACACAACCGCATGTGTTATATTACAACGGTCACTGGAGAGCAATAGTGGATTAAACGGGATGAAGGGTAACAAAACCACACTTATAGCAGTGTAAAGCAATTTGAATAAATTTTAATTACATAAAACACTCCATTGTAAGTAAAGACAAACTTGTTGACGAACGCTGAATGAATAAACAAATTAGTTCAAGTATCTAATACATCCCGTCATGTCAACATGATTTAATTTGTTCAATGGTTCATACAATGTATGTAATTCATAAGGGTAAGGAAGACGACAAAGTGCATATTAATCAATTATTTGAGCCGATTAGACATACGTCAAACAATGTGAATGCTTCTACGTAAGCTATGAACATGTGAATATAATATATTCTGTCAAATACGGGCATTCAATTGCTAGTTTAAAATGGACAAACAAACATTTTTCGTATTATATGTGTGCAATGAGTATGTTCCTTGACGACTTTGTTTGTACACTTGCGTAAACGTGTCTATTTTAATATTTACGTGACTGGGCTATTTTTCTGAAATGTTGATATTTTATGAAAGCTTATGATTAACTCCAGATTTTTACCAATTCTAAGTCTTTTCCTTGACAAGTATCTACATCTCATCAGTACAATGTTGAAGTTTTATGAAATATCATTTTAAGACTAGAGCCACTACTTGGTGTCTTTGGGGAAGATCTATAGTACGATCCTACGGTGGGGATTGAATCCGTGAGTTCCCGGTCGCAAGGCGGACACCATATCTATTACACCACAGCGACTACAAATGTATCTTTAAGTAAATTGAAAAAATAAATCGTGTTCAAAGTTACATATGCGCACATGTTCTTACTTAACTGAAAATATGTGTCATGATATTACAAGATATTCATTTTGCCTTTAAATTATTTGCATAAATAATTTTTTATTGGTAGTTTATATTGGTTATTTTTAAGACTTGTTATTCCCATAATTTTTTCTTCATGATTCGTATTGTAATACTTGGGTTAATACATGAACATTTAAGCACCTTGTTGAATTAAAATAAATATTTGCATTCCATTTCAAATGTTATATGTATGGGCTGATATTAAACTTAAGCTAAAGTACATCAACATGCAATCACCAACAGTCGCGACATATATAGGTGAAACAACAAAGAAACGCATAATTTCAGAAACAAGGTCAACACAGTTGTATAATCCGTCAAACGCAATACGGTTGTATATGGAGTTTGGAATAGGATTCTAAGAGGGATAACTCATATGTTATTGTGTGTTCTCATTTTGTTTTTTTCCAAATGCAAGCGTAATCGATATGGAAATGCAAATAAATAATACACTTGACCTTAACATAAAGATGACTAGCTCCAATGTCTGGTTGGGTGAAAATGCCCAGTGTTCACCATGTTTTAAGAAGACTTATTAAACCCCAATTAATAATATCTAATTAACATGTGAGTAACTTTAGGATTGTATTATTTTAAAAGTCAGTATTGAGATTTTCAGTGGTAATATGCATTTTAGTTGTTAGTAGTATATAGTTTACTAGTTTTGAATACTAACTGCATGTAGTGTAACTTCTTGTTGAAAGTAATATAATTATAAAAAGACAAATGCCATCACAGCTCTATTTTAGATTGATTTAGTGTTTAAAAAAGTGATACCTTGTCGAACTTATGAGAATGAAATATTGCACTTTGTCATTGATAGTTGTCTATTTTTATCTTTACAATGGACTTAGTCATGTTTGTGTGGTCGTACGATTAGTGTCAGTATGGGATATCACGCAAGTCTGGTTAAAACAAAGCAATTGATTTACTTGATTGTGAGTTAATATTCAGTCGCATGAGAAGTATCCATACGTCAATATATGGAATGACAAAGGTGCCATCTTTATCAATAAATTGTAATTATTTTCTCAACAACAATGTCGTCGCCTGGGGAACGATAGCAGGCCCCAAAATACACACTTTATTAAATCATTCATTTCTCGTTGAAAAATGTCTAACAAAACATTCCAAAAGAGGTATTTGCGAATTTTTTTAAACCCATTTTCGTAAAACAAGCAGTATGGTATATTAACACACCTCTAGTTTTAAGTAGAAACGGTCATATAAACGCTGACAACTTACTTTAATAGCCTATTTTATTATTTTTGTCATTTGATTATTTGAAAAAAAAGTTATTTGTATACGCTTAGTATTATGTATACTTATTTTAAGTTCATTATATTGTTACCTTTATGTGAATATTCTGAAATTGTAATTTCAATACAATTGTATAAACGAACGTAAATCGACCATGAAAACACTTGAGTATAGAACTCAGCCATTAGACATTTGCTTTGATGAATGGTCATTGCATTATCTCGGAAGTGATTCACGAATAGTGTAAACAAGCAGTTGTTAAATCAATTACTTTGAATGTCAACTGTGTGTCCATCTGAACTAAAATGTAATCATAGTATCTATTCTGTCGTTGCTATGGTAATGTATAATAGAAACATGTATGTAATGCAAACTTCATAAGATTAGCGATTTTCATTGATGAATGGGATTGTATCATTACCTTACACACATTTCAGTGCAGTCAGTCAGTTATTATATATATGCAATATGTCACTCAAAGCAATTAAACATAGTACTTTTTTTCTTAATATTAAATAAATTATTGTTTTTGGTAGAGTTAAGTTTTTAATTAAATCATCACATTATTGATAATTGTGTTTTTAAAATGAAATATTATCTATGTTCCTTTAACTGATACTTAAGATTTAATACAAACAATGAACACATATTATTAATTTTATTATTGTTTTTATAATTATACCAACATCATAAAGCAATAAGGGTGCATAAACCTGTATTATTTGATAAGCATAAATTATAAAGCAATCTTTCGATTTAGTACTTACATGATCATCGCATTTGAGAAGTTCTCAAACACACCGATTTACAAAACGTTAATCTTATCTAATTAGATCGCATGTGTTAATGCTTTTTTAAGTATAAAATAAGTCCTAATTATACTACTCGACGTCTTACGAAAGGTTTAACACATCGTGATTGTTAACATCGAGGCGTATCAATTTATTATACACATTTAACATGGTACGAACGTCGATTATAGCAAATAAGATCGCAACGAGGATTTCAGGTTAGACTCGTGCTTACAATATTTTTTAATATCAAATATAATTTGTATGATCGCGAGTGCCAATGTGTTCAATAGCACACATCAACCTCATATTTGGTTCATTTTATCATTTTTTATAGCAGAGTTTAAAGTTCAAATGTTAGAACTTAATTATATGCTTTTTTCATTTATCACGAATTATCAAAATGTATCATATATAATATTAAATAAGTATCGTAAAATTGAAATAATTTTAATAGTTTCATAGAGCATTGAATTCTGTTATTTGAATCATTTACAAACAAACCACTATGATTCATTCTACATTATGCTTTTTCTTACGTTGATATGGGATGCCATCTGATTTTGGTGTTCTTAAATACAGATGTAAAAGCGGGGTTATTGGTTGTGTTTATTATTTATCAAACTTAAATTATTTAATGCATAAAACTTACAAATCATGTTAAATGAATGACATTTGAATTAGCTTAGCTGTTTTACAATCGTTCTTACTAATGATTTTCAATAGTGATACATCATCATTTGTCACAGATTGGAAGTGTGTTTTACTTATTAAATGTCCAACAAACAATGGCTGTGTTATGATTATCAAATTCGTGCCCGAACATCAATCATTTATTGTAGGGAGAATTCTTGGATTGGTCTTTAACATAATGTATTTACTTACCACCTACTTTTAGATGCTAGATTCGACATCCATCGCCCCGAATTTGGTATGATGATGATGATAATTTGGCAAACAATCATACGTGTGTGTGAACAGTTAAAAATATTTGCATCAGATAATATGTTAATCTCCGAAAATAATAAACTTGAATAGACGCTACCAGTTTGGTAATATTGCTTACAACGGTCCATTATATTCGCAAAATAATCATTTACAGATAAAACATATAAGTGAACGTATAATCGCCAATAAGCTGCAGTACATACATCATAGATACCAATAATGTCAGACTAACTACTATAAGCAGTCACTCAGCGGAATGTGTATAAGGTTTCAATATGTGGCTGACACAGATTTATGAAACAATAAATTATAGTTGTCTATGAAAGTAAGAGTTGTTATGCAAATAATATAAAACTCGTTTTCGTATCCAGTATAATTTTTTTTAGACGGTAGGTTCTTATTAGCAACAACAGCAACACAATTAACCATCCGCAACACAACCCAGAGTCGTAAAAACTTCAAATAAATGGACCAAAATATAGAATTACAGTTAGGACTGTGGCTTTCATTAGCACATCCTAGTTGGAAGCAAAAAATATCTGAGATTAAAGGTATAATCAGCATCTAAATATTACTGTATTAGAAAAATGAACAAATGTATTACAAGGATTGATAATGAAGGCAGTTTTTAAACTAATAATGTGCGAAAAAGCAGCTCAGGATTATTGTTTTATTGCAACACTTATCAATTATCACTTCACACAACATCATAACTACACAAAATACGAGTCCATACGTATATATGACTGAGGAATAGTGGTTTCAAATCTCTCAACATTTTATAGATCAGAGACTTGATATCAGGTTAAATATTTAAAATTCGATAGTTTATGACTTATACATACAAAATGCGTATTTTATAAACCATTTGATATAAATAAACACAGATTCATGTAGGATGTTCACTATTGCGCTTCAAATGTTTACATTAGACTTTGATGTCCTACACTATTTTCTATGTGTTCAAATATTTGCTTAACATGAATTCCGTGGATTGATTTTTAGGATTTGAATTGATAAGAGAACTTAGAGATTTCTTAATCTTCAAATCGGCTATATTATATGAACTAGGACGAGTCGTATTTTCAACGCCTATGTACATTTTGGGCATTGCATTGCTGGTTCAACACTTGCATATTATGAGTCCCCTCGCGTTATGTTTTGTATTTAACAGTATAACGACTTTACTTAATGTCGAAGATACTGTGAATAGACAATTCAATGGTCGACGAGAGTTTATCTTAAAACTTGACAAAGGTTGTTTTTTTTAAAATGTAATTGCGCTGTATTAAATATTAGGGTCCAATGTGTTAAGTAATGGGTTGAGTCATACAGACCCAACCACATTCATGTAATGTGTAAAGTGTTTAACTATGTTTGTTTTTAATTTAGAAATAGCTAAGAGGTGCACCTATGACTAACAAGTTTGGACCATATTTTATCTATCGTGTTCTTAGCGAACAAGAAACAAACTCATACATGTTATTCCCTATAATTTCCGTTAATATTTCTACTGAGACGTGTGGTCATTTACCAAGTGTGCTATATCTCAATAATTCAACAACATGGACTAAACATATATTGTGTAGGGTGTCTTAATGAAATATTGTGTAGGGTGTCTTAATGAAATCAGTATATTTGTACATATATGGATTGTAACTGTAGTGAATTCCAAACGAATAAACTTACTTCAAATGCAGAAAAATCAGTTCGAAAGCTGTTATATTTTGATAGTTCGTGAAAACAAATCGTTAATATAATAAGCCTTTTGATTATGTTTTTCATTAATAGTTAACGCTCAGTGGTGTGAATATTTTCAATAAATCCATGGCACGAAATATTAAGGCGCCTTCTCTCTCAATAAGTGATAATTGTTTTCTCAGCAACGTTGATGTCGTCCTTGGAAACAGTGCCTGCCAGAGAAATCCACTGTGTATTAACAAATGAATCATTTCTTTAAAAGTGGGTAACACAAACGTGTAACCATGATTTATACATTCATTCGGAATACTATATGGTCGCCGCGAGTTATATTCACAGAAAAATTGTATCATAATCATAGAAAGCTAAACTAACATTAACAGTATTTTCCTGACTTATCTGATTGTCTTTCCTAAAGATTCGTTTAATTTGAAAATAACATCTTAACTTGTGCAGTTGTTTGCATACTCATTTTTATGTAATTCGGAGGTCAATTATGTTAAAGCTTCTGATATTAAACATACTCTCAATTGCAACATATAGTTGTCTGAACAAGAGGATTTTATGATTCTCAATGAGTCAATAAATGTAAAAACAAAACATTAAAGTTAACATGCCTCTTTTATTTCGACAAATGTCTATTCAAAAGTACGAGCAATTAATGGCCAAATAGTGAACGAATTATGATTATTCCATCCATCACATTTAGTTCAGCGAGCTGATCAACCGTACATGCAATATTAAGAACGTAGTCATTCCACCTTTGTTTTGTGTTGAACTTGTAATAAATACGATTTTGAAGACGATTGACGTGTGAATTTAATTGAAGAAACGTACAAATTTGGCTAATTAGATTCGCATGATTTAGCGCGTTGGTAATTAATGTGTATTCTGCATTTTCGTAATTAAGAAGTTGTCTCCCATTCGGGAAGGTATCACGAGTATCCCGGGTAAAAAGCGGTCCGTCTAAAATGCGAATATGACTCCTATCCGCGAATTGACCGAAAAGTGCAGATATGGACGGATACAGGCAATATCGACACTTTTTCTGCAATGTTTGATAAATAAATACACAATATATGTTAAATATGTTAGTATTGTCTCAAAATATTACAATTTAATAGACATTATCATTTTTCCAACATAATATCAGTTTAAAATCGTTAATCCACCGAATCCAACAAATGTCCTCTATATTTTATAGTTTATTAGTACGTACAAATATGCACGTCATTTTAGGATATCGAAGTGCTTCATTTAATGTGTCAAGAATGATTATAACCATTATAGTTACGCTGTTATTGAATAGCAATGCATGTCCCGCTAAATATTTAGATTTTTCGTTAATATTTTGTTTTATAAGTGAATGTAACAGCTGTAATTGATCTTTAACATATAGGCTTCGTATTTTAACTTTTCGGGATATTGAATATGAACTGATGAAATATTAACGAAACATCTAAAACTTTTGCGGGACATGCATTGCTTTTCAATAACAGCGCAACTATAATGGTTATAATCATTCTTGAAACATTTACATGTAGCACTACGATATCCTTTGTTCATTTCAATAAATAAAATAACGTGCATATTTTTACGTACCAATAAAATATAATATATAGTAACAATCAAATATAAGATATTTTCCTATGCATATTAAAACATATTGTGTATTTTTCATTGAACATTGCAGAAAAAAATGTCGATATTGCATATATTCGTCCGCACTTTTCGGTCATATCCGCGGATACGAGTCATATACGCATTTTAGACGGACCGCTTTTTACCCGGGATACTCGTGATACCTTCCCGAATGGGAGACAACTTCTTAATTACGAAAAGACCGAATGGGTGCATGTGCATGCAGAGCTATACCGCCTAGTTAAATCCACCAGATTAATATTTCAAATTATATTGTATTTCTGACGATTCACGATTGTATTGTAAACACAATTAATGAACATATTATATATTTTAAGGAAATATGTATTCATTTGAATATATGTGTATGTAGTCATTTATAATTATTTAGGAAAACCTTTAACATAAGTACAAAATACAAGAATAAAGAGTTAACAGTGTTATATACTTTTACCGTTCTGCAAGCGTCATAGACAAAACGAGTTTTGCAACGACGGGCTATAATATACTGATTAGGCTAAAAAAAGTCTTTGCGGGAATTTCAAACTGGTGTGTAAATTTAAATATTGATAGAAAATAAATGACAAGATCATACAAAAATGTTTTTGTGTTTTGTTTAATTTTCAAGTTGACAGAAAAGCATTTTAAACTCGCAAACTGTGTAAAGAATTTAGAACGTTTGTTAGTATCGGCCTTGCATGCTTTAAATCCATAAACCATAACGTGCGTGTTTTGCAAAATCGTCAATTCATATTTCATCGGTATGCCATTATCAATTCGCTGACAGTAAACACGTCTGTTTTAAATGCATTGTAATTGTGCATGTTTTCAGTGCAACAAATAATGTCGACAGACGCAAACACGTTGTACAAAAAAAAATTCTGGTGTTATAGAGTATTGCGATTTCTGCACTGCGTTTTATTTCGGTCTTAATTTGTATTTTTCCTTGCTAACGTCTAATTTAAAGTCATGAACATCATAATTACCTTAAAGTATATATATTTATTTTTAATAGCAAAACATATTATACTACCATTCAAATTCTAACCAAATGCAAGAAATATACATTGCAATGTATTATTTGCGTGAACAAACACTCGAAAACGACATTTCACATGATATCAACCGCTCTTATAATGATGAAAAAACCAACGATGATCGCATTTTCTATAAGTGTGGTATGGTAATTTTGAACTAAGCAATGCTAATATATGTTATAAGGTAATTTAAAGCCTAAACATATATTGAAATACATGTACATTGATAGGTTGTGCTCTTAAACTATATGCTTCACATTCGCCATACATAGTATTCGTTGCACGTTAAACGTGACTGGCAGTTCTCTGCATTGACTATGACAACTTACACATTGCAGGTTATCATGCTACCAATAAATTGTGAGATGGCACAGGTAATCGATAGTGTGTACACTTCTAAGTATTTTTTTAAACCCTCATTTCCGATTTTTCTTCATTCGTTTTGTTATTGTTATATGTTTCATTTACATAAATTACCAAAAGGGTTTAGAAAAATATATACTGTAATATATGTTAAATATAGCGAAACAAAGGAATAATGTAATAAAAAAAGAATAGCTTCATAAGAAAACTTAACCAATCTCTACAATACAAACGAACTAGATTGGTCGACGTGATAAGTTCTTTGAGAATATACTTTTAGTCGTCTCTATTGAAAACATTGAGGTCAAAGCCAGGCCAATTGTTTTATTTTCCTTTTCATCTCACTTTCATTATATCCTCAAACAAAATAAACAGTTGTATTGGCAGAAAGACCCAATACATTATTTCTGGTGCCACACAATTGTTTTCAATGATGATACATCATTGACCGTGACAGAAAGGAAGTGTATTTTGCTGATTAAATGTCCGATAAACAATGACTGACTTATGATATCGAAATGGTGTCAAAGCTTCAGTGATTAAACCGTATGGAATATTCGTGATGTGGGCGTTAACGTGGTGTATGACCTTTCCGCTTTTATTCCAAATGATAGTTAAACGCCAAATATATTTGCGTGGGTAATTAGTAAACTTTTGGAAAGGACTGTTATTTAGGATTGCACTGTTTCTGGTAACCTACATTGAAAACGTATGGTTCGAACAAGTTATCACATGATCTTGTTTGCTTCTAAACGGTGTTCAAAGTTATGAACATGGAAAAAAAAAGGTCATCAATGTCGCCCATTAATGTGGACGGAATTCGTCCAACCCTTTTGCGTTAAATTGACGTCATTCGTCAGTTCAACCAAAGTACAGAAAGGAATATTCATATAACCATAACACTTAAACCATGTGCTTGCATATCAAGCATTGCTGTTTCTTATTTCGATTAGTTTTTCTGTAAGAACACTAGAAGATATTAAAACAAACATTGCACAAAAATGCCACATAAAGTAGCATAGCCATAAACAGCTAGTAGGTTTATGCAAATTCAAGTTATGTTAAAAACATGTTAACAAATATCAGGGAACAGAACATGAATGGGACAAAACAAAATTTGCAAATACTTTGAATCCGAAGTTTATTATAATAAATACACATGAATACACTGATTATAATATTATATTATGAATTGTTACTTTCACAAGAAAATGGCGTATTGATTGCAAACCTAGATTACAACAGACACACAATAATTAACTGGATTTTATCTATTATAAAGTAAGTACATACATTAATGGACTTATTATCTACACAACAAAGTAAAACATGTACAAACATTTTACACCACCACCTCATCCGACATTCGGGATGCGCTTTTAACGACGTAATTAGATAGAACACATTTGAAAAGACATACTTTTTATATATTGCAAAAAATAATAACAACACACTTTTGATGATTCAAATTTGAACTGAAATGTCCTTAATATATGTACAAGAAATGAATCTTAATTTACATTCTTGTATTTTCTTCCCATTGGAACATTATTTGTTTAAAAAATAATATATGCCCTGTAGCGAATATATATGGTGGTTATTAAAATAATGCTAGGCATTCATGGGTTAAACAAAAACCTATCAACATTAGTCGAACAGCAATTTGTATTATCATTGTTGTAAAATACAATATAATAGTTATTTTCTCAATTAGGTCATCCATGTGTTATCTGTTCGATTTTATAATAGAAAATATTATAGGAATATTATTGTGTATAGGAACTGAACACGCAGTGTTATAATTGTAATGAAAACAATATAATACGATCTCATTTTTGCACCGTAATTGGTTTAAACGTATTAGTGAATTTGTATTTGACCGAATTGAATTACAAACAATATCAAACGCAGCTTATTCACTGCATAATAAAATCATATTGACTCTAATAGACCGACGATGATTCTATTGAAATCCATATCGTTTAACGTAATGTTATTTATTTATGCTTATTTTCATTAGCTTCGTTGGGAAGAAATATAGAGTCTGGAGTTTATTTAACATCCATTAGGTTTAGCCAGTGAGTACACACATATTACAACAAGATATATACGCAGATGGTCAATAACGTACATAATTGTTAACAGAGCCTAAATGAATGTCTTACTACTCAAATGTGTATAGACTGTATCGTAGGTTGTATGTTTATATTTAGTAGATAAATAAATGTAAGTAAAAGTAGAGAAACAATTGATACAATAAGGCAGCACTCAATTTAATAGCTTTAAAAAAAATGTGTTCGTACATTTTTATTCAATGTCAGTCTGTAAGAGGTCATTAAAATTGATCATATTTGTGATTTTCTAGAAATAGTTTTTTTTCTATAAACTTCTTATGTTAATAAATAAACACTGGGCATTCAAGTAAAAAAAAGTCGTCCTAAAGAATGTTTACAGTGTTTGCATTTTCTGTTTTGAAACGGTGTCTGTTCAGGCTTGCGTTATTTCCCTGCTTTCACTTCAAATCTGTGAACAGATTTTCTAAAACAAGTTAACGCAATTTTGCAACATAAACTTAATTTTAAAAGGGATTGAACTTAAATCTACTGTAAAGGCTTTGGATAAAAATATATATAAATATCCCCTACCCCCTGCAAAATGCTATAGTTCGCCGTATCCTTATCTGTCTAACTATTCCTAAAGAGATTTAACCCCAATACTGTGTTCTGGGTATAAATAATGATCATGTCATGACATATAATGAACAATTGGTATGTTCTTGACAACATCAGATGGAAATATGTTAAACCAGTATTTTAAAATACTGATGATACAATTATTTATTAACAACACTCGTCCCTATAAGCGAAATTATATTATGTTTGAAACCTCACACCTAACACTGGTTTACAGTATAACATATGAATTCTCTCAATCTCAAAATGAATTTCTCTCGTAACCCACATACTTCACAATTATATCTTAGAATAGGCTCAATACGTTGATTGTAAAGGTTTAATCTTTGATTAACTAATATATCTGGAAATTAAACTAAATATGCTTTCAGCATGTGTATTGCTTTTAGAGCCTGTCCTAAGAGTACGTCATAAAAAGAACCACCACTGGTAAATACCATACCTAGGTATGTACAAGTATTCCAATATTATTAAAATGTGTCCATTGCAATACACATTTTAATTTCGTCTTTTTCTGTCCGTGTGTACAAAAAATATGTATTTTTATTCACATTAATTCATAGCCTTCAATTTGTAAAATACTGCTGTATTAAATATAATCCATTTGTAGCTTCTGATTTCGCAAATATTTTAATACTATCAGCACATATCAAAACAAAAAATTAAACATAAAATATTAATTCCTTCAAACTTATCAAGCATAATAAAGTAAATAATATTAAATATTGATTTATTCCAAAGGCAAAACAAGCTATCACGTGTATAAAAATAATTCGAATTATACATATCATATTTATTTTTTTCTAACTTAATCATGCTATCTTTTTGACACGACTCCGCAATACTATTAGTTGTCAACTATCTTTTGAGGAAATGCTAGTTCGATTAAATTAAGTAGTATAGTATGACAGACGATGCTTTCTTTGTAACTCCAACGAGAATTCAATACACTGACTCATATATTTTTTTCAATTGTGATGTATTCACTCAAGAACAAAGAGGTTAATCACAAATGAAGACCCACACTAGAATAAGTCAGAAAAATACAGATGGAAACTGGCAATCGTCTCCATGGCTGCAATAACAGGTTTGGAATCGGTATGGCTACATGCCCACATCTATATAACCTTTAACGTTTTACTTGTGTAAACCTCTACGGATTACTTGGGTTTCATCGCTACATACATATGACCTTTGCAATTATACTTGTTTAATGTACGTTTTAACCTTGAACAGATTTGTGTTTAATTCATGTGCAGGACACTGGCGGTCATAAACTGATAAGTAATTGACTCGCATATGAAAATATTGTCTATACAATATGCGTACAATTATTTCCAACGTATAATATGGCAATATTATCAATATTAATTTTTTGCACGAGCATTTAGTGTTCACTAAATGCATGGCGTGCCAATCTAAAAGTGGTTGATTTGTATTGTTTTATTTATAAATAAAAGTCAAACAAACAAAAACAATATAAAAAGATACATTCGTGCATGCTAGAGTTTTATTTATGGCAAATAACCACGTGGATATATAATACAATTCAATACAAACATAAACAGCACAACAATTAACAAAAAAACATGATTACACCTTTGGTAATTGCCTCTTAACGGTCAATGTCAAGCGTTAGTATTTTCAACCAGTTAATGAATAAGATCACCAACCATATTCTAAGCACAGTATTTTTCAGCAAACACTTAAGGGTAAAATTATAGTAACCCCACATCTGCGCATTTCATATTTTAAAGAAGTGTTGTGTCCAATTGGCTACGACAGTACAACTGTTAATGCATCCACTGAATTTCTTCTTGTTAACAATAGTTTATTGTTTGAATGATTAACACATATATAGTATTTATAAACGTAGACCTTCCTTTTACTGTTTTATATTGTAAACATATTGGGGTTACGTCTTGAAGTTATTATTGCAACCGACTTAAGTTAACTAGATGTATTCGTAAATACTACTCGTCAGTGTACTAAATGCGATTCAATTAATTACTGGTTACCACATTGAAGAACAACAATATGCCCGTTTGGAATTGTTTGTTTAATAATTAAGACCCATGTTGAACTGGATGGTACAAATGATAAATCATTTTCAGTTAATCTTTAAGAAAGATTTGTATGTCCTATGGTCGGGAAAATTTGGATTTTAATGTTAAATGATAATGTACTCTTTTAATGATTGGACATTAGTTTTAGGATCAATATGGCAAGCAATGGTGTGTTTCTTATGCGACGCACCAATTGTTAGAGTATTTAAATTGTGACAATGCACATGTGAACATTGTTAACAGAAGAAGGGGTAAAAAGTACGAACTTAATACATAAATATGTTACTGAATAAAACATTATTATGTATTCAAAGTTATTTATCGATTGAATTACAAACATATAAAATCACTTCACAAGTAGAACATTTGAACTCCTGTTTTTTATGTGTTATCATTACTATAACATAGTTTAGGGCGATAAATACATGAACATGTAAACAAACATAATATGTGTTTTCTTAAGTGATATGACACATGTATGGTTCGATAAAAAAGAAAATACATTATTTTACAAACGCTTTCGGGAGTAAAGATACATGTAGATTTTTCAATTTAATGAAACTGTATTTTCGATTTATTTGATATTTCATTTGGGAGTTCTTTTGTGGCCAATTAGAAAGAGGCATGAATGCATTTTCTTTATAATTGTCAAGATTTCATCACTTCGCAAGAACTAAACCGTTTCATGGTCTAAGAATGTTTACTGGCAGTATTGGACATTACACAAATCTCGCTTTAAGAACACCGTTGATATGAAAATTCAGAGTTAACATCTAATCGCGTGAGCAGTTTCCATATATCAATTTATTAAATGATAACGGCACCTTCGCTGTCAATAAATCATAATAGCTTTCTCAACAACAATGCCGTCGTCTAGGGAAAATACATCAGCCCGATCATACCACTGTTTATTTTATAATTCACACTCTTTTAAAAATGTTTTACCAGCACACTTAAACAAAAGTTCCTCAATTGTTTGAATTTGTCGCGAAAACGTGTCTCGGTATATTGACAAAATACACACTTCAATAAGGAAAATAATCATACACAAACAGGTACACTTGTTGAAAAACTCAATTAGATTACTATCTGTGTAACCTTTTTAAGATGATGATTCTTCAGAGAGCTTTATTAAATTATATTGACGCTATGTTTAAGTATTGTCATTTGATAAGCCTGTTTGTACAGACGTAGAACTAGGATGAGCAAAGTGGTATACATAACGCAACTATTTATTAAACTAGTAATCATCTATTTTGTCTAATGTACATTGGCATTAATGTCCAAATACTGCACGAATGGTAATAGTTAAATTCACAAATGTTAATACCAACAGTCTTACCCACAAAACCAACATGTTAAGCAAATTGTTTGGTTTGGTTGTTTCTTAAAGAAACATGTATGTAATGCAAATAATATTTCGACAATTAATGATAATTATTGACATGGATTTTATGATTTCTTATTTTAGCGGATTGGTAAGTATTGCGTGTGTAAAATTGTGCAAATCAAAGCATTTTTAAATTATTATCCACCTTTCTCAATAATAAGAACCTTATTGAATGAAATAGATCTCTCTTATAATAAAACCATTATAAAATTGTATTTTCGAACAATTATTTAATATGCTGTTGGCACTTTAAGATATTAAACAATGACAATGTATTCAATATACATTGAATTTGTATTATACACTTCCCCAAACCGGTGACGAAATACGATTAGTAATTACAAAACACAAGATATGGGTAGCAGTTTTGAAATAACTTAAGGTCGTTTGATCAATATGAACGATAGAAATAAAATAATTTGACACACTATTATTGTTTAGTTAAGGGTTATGTTTACTGAAATAAATATTTGTCTTGTGTTTGTTTAAATGTGTTTTAAGTCATTATACTACATGTATAATCGACGAGAAAACTCCACACAGGTAAAATACGTATTGTCGTTGCGTTCCATAAGACTTAACAACTCGATATCCATATTGAATGATTTAAAGACATTAGCTCGAAAATCGTTGTGTTTGATCATTTATTGTTTTTGATGTCAACATGTAAACATATGTTAAACCGTATCTTTTTTATTCCTAAAATGCCTGTAAATGTGTCTGCAAAATACACTAAATGTAGTTAAGTAAGAAACGTAATACCTAGATAAAACTAGTAGGGTGTGCACAGAACAAGATGGAGAAGATGATCTATTTTGTATTTAATTACATTCTTTATATGTTTAAATATAAACAGTTCACGCATATTGATTAGTTCTAATTCATGCTAACCTGTATATTAAATAGTGCTTGCTAAAACGATTAAATATCAAAAGCTTCTATAAGCGTATAACTTAATAAGGTTTATTTATAAAGCATAAATGCAGACTAGAAATCCATGATCAACAAGTTGAGACTTCGTCAAACGCAACACATAAATATAATGTCACGAAATCGGAATGTATCGCCTGGTTTAAAGTTTTGGTTTTATTTAAATCATTTTATTCCCCGGTCAACGAACCTTGCTAGAAATTATGTGCGGTATGCATTGTTCCACTTGATGCAAGATATTATGCCACATTAACATCCAAATAGTATAGTTTTTAGTTCCCACAAACCTTTTGTCATAAGCTTAAAATAGTATTCTCGGCACGAACATTAATCAAGTCACCATCACCAAAAGATTGGCGTGACTGACAGCTATCCTCATTGGTCGTGCTATTTTACACATCGCAAGTCGCGATACGACAAATAATCTGCCATTTTCAAAGTTTGTTCAGAATGCTTCTGAGTGAAAATCGTGCTGCGGTGATTTAACACTTATATATTGACGTGAGTACGAATTCAAACGTTTATTAATTACTTAATCATATCTATGTTAAGAATCATGATGTATTCAACTGTTGGAAAAACATCACGAAGTAAGGCTTTATGTTTGTCGACGAATGACAATTATTCATTTATAACTATTTGAGAACAATTCATAAGAGGCAGAATATTTGTTCTTTGAAATGCACATCTTTACACAAGCATATTTCAAGCGACTTATACATGTATTTGTATTGTAAATGGATTTTTAAATACCGCATTTACCCTTTTAATCAATACAAATGCAAACATTAGTTAAACATCTTAAAATTGTTGTATGCTATATATATATATATATATATATATATATATATATATATATATATACAACGGAACAAACATAACATGACAGCAAAGAACGAAAAGTTTACGGCAAGTATTGTTTACATAGTAACAAAAGAATTTATATAATAACAAACAAAAAAAACTTAAGAAAAGATTCGAGTTTATTACAATATCCAATACTAGATATAAACATGAACTATTTTGTTGTTTTTTGTATTGCAAAACAATCTGCATTTATTATTCAAATTATTTTCTAAAAGAGAATTTTTTATTCCAGAAATTTACACTTCGTATATTTATACATGAGAAACAAACACAATAATGAACTAGTTGCTACTCTAATGTATATAAATATAATCAACTTAATGCTATGACTTTTTTTTCAATATGGACGAATTACACAGGGATATCAATTGAGCATGGTTTACATTCTGGATATTCCATTAAGATGAACAACATACCTTATTATATGTAGCAGAAATGGCATCAAAACAGCATCATCAACAACTGCTACTACTTCTTATACTACAATCACGACTACTACTATATCTGCTGCTGCTACTACTAACACTCATGAACTATATTGATGTTTGTCAAAGGCGGTAGAGAATCAGCTCTGATGTCAGTGTGTTGACATTTTCGCTTGAAGGGCGAGTTCTTACGTTCAATATTCCTACGGTTGTATCATTTCTCATAAATTTTGGTCGATGGGTAAGCTCAAGTAGCATACGTGTTCCACCCTGGAAATTGAAACTGAAGTTCCCGGCAGTTGTTATTCTGGACATCGACATATCTGGTTTTGTATTTTAATAATGTATTAATCTGCATCATTTCCTGTCAGCGTGCTTGAGTCAGTCGGAACGACGCCCGACTTCTCTCAAAGAATGTGTAACTGAGCGTTATAAACGTATCTGGTGATAAACAATTGTGTCTCGCTTTTAAAGGAACAGCTGCCAAGCGGCATAGTTCTATCTTTTCACTGAGCACCGCATACACCGATGGTATTTAAAAGCATTTATAAATGGAATATAAATAATACTTCACGCTTTAACAGCATCAAAAGAAAAAAAAAGACCGTTGTTAACTAGTTACCGAAGCCCTCAACTGCCTTGTTCATATCGACATCTTCTTGATCAGAAGGCGAACATATAAGCTAAAAATTAACAAAACGTTTGTGTCATTATCACCTACTTCAATATCAGGTGGTGTTTATCACTATCTTTGAGACCTTGGACCAAAACAAACGATTAAACCAGTTTATTAGATTAATATTATAACTGTTAAGATGTAATCACTTAAAATTTAAAAAAAACACTTGAGGTTTAAGTATGTTTAGTGTCATGACTGCAATATCCATAAATCTGGTTATAACAACCTAGTTGATAGTTTGATTGCCAGTTAATATTCAGTCGCGTGAAGAGTAATTATATATCATGGATGGGATGATAAGGTCGTTTTCTCTGTCAATAAATAATAATATTTCTCTCAACAGCAATACCGTCGCCTAGAGGCACGACAGCTCACCGAGGACGATGCAATAATTCATTACTGTTTCAAAATATTTGACAGAAGCACGTCAAAAAGAGGATCTTGTTTTTTAAATTGTTTTGGAAAAACTGCATGTTACAATTACATGACATCGAATGAGCATGCTAAGCATTCTTGAACGAACGTAGATCGAACATGACAAGATTTAAACACAACAACTTTGGTCATAGTTTAAATGCTTCCCAGGGTATTATTATGAGCGTTATCATTTGTGTGTATGTTTATTTGCATCAACACGCAGGCTGCTCAACGTTGGTTGTATTCAGAAATAGCCTGTCGAATTGTGTACAAATCACGTACAAACTAGTTAATAAGAGCATGACATTCCGAGTTTAAAACTTACACTTCAAAACAAGATTTTATTAAATAATACTAATTTTTAAATATACGTAGTGGCCGAATATGTATGCGAGTGTGCATTCTAAATTATGTTTACAATTATATTTAACATTATGCTAACACGATAACATAAAAAATGGGCATATAACTTTTCTACGTAATATGTTCATTTACCAAGCAGTAACTTCGTGTGAACACATGAGGAACCATATGAATATTGTCAAACAAAAGCAATACATATAATGGCAAACAATCTGAATGTATCGCCTGTTTAAATGTTGATTTGTTTAAATATAACTTATGTATTGGTCCGTTTAACGATCCTTGATAGTCATTTCAAAGACGATTAATCAAACTGGTTGCATTTGATGAACATAGTATTCTCGGCACGATCATTAATCATGTCTCCATTACCACTAGTATAGATTGACTGAGAGTTATCTGCATTGGTCGTGCTTTTCTACTTATTGGCAATCGCGTTCCGACAAATTATCTGTCAGACTATAGAGTATGTTAAGTATGTTTCTAAGTGACAATCGTCGCTGCAACTTTATTATCGGTAAATTGTAATTTCCGTTTGTACGATTCCAAACTCGGACCTAGGATAAATTACTGAATCATGTCGCTGTTAAGAATCATGACGTGTTAAACTTTGTATAATGCACCACGTAGTGAAGCATTGTATATTTGTGTTACAGAACTAAACTATTTCATTTAACACAAATAAAGTAAATAATAATAAGCGGGAAAAAACGAAATAAGACTTAAGATGAGACTAAAAACCGGAGGTTGTGTTTTCCGTAAACCGCTCGATAATTTCCGCCACCTTATTGTGTGGTTGCGCAAACTCTTCCCAGCGCGCATTGCACGGAAACTTGCCAGTTGTTATGACGTTGTTTAGCTTGAACTCTTCGCGCTTTACGTCAACTTTGACAATCAATATCGTCTCATATTTTTTTCTTTTATTTATTTTTTTTGAAAGCAAGTGAAGGACCTCATTAACTTTGAAATTCGCACACTGGATTCCATAACGTACAATGTTTTTTTCATATGTTCTGACATTGTTCGACACACATCTAAATTGTATTAGATTCGAAACCTGGAAATGCATCCTTATTATGCCTTAATGTAGTTTTAAAAATATGCCGTTATTTTTTATGTTTGCAACAATTGTTTTGTACCCAAAAAAACTTTGAACCATTGGCTTACCCGCTAGGACTTACAGGTGAATCAGTAGAACAGCATTATAAACATAAATAGATGTGACGTTAAAAAATAACTCTGGCTATGCATCACTCACCAAATAAAGACAATGTAAGAAAACATCATCAAGTTTTACGATATTATGAGATGACCAATGTTTTGGTATAACAAGTATGTAAACTGTATTATACTGATATTTAACACAAATACATTACTGTTTACTACAAGGACTATTTAAAAACATGTTTAAGTACAATTTGACATTCTATAGCATGTGCAAACACTGTTCAATTTGTTATATGACTGTATAATATGACATTCATATTTAATAAAATAAAAGGGTTTGGTGCATGGATGAAACTTATTAGTATTTATTTGCTGAATAATTAACAACTTGACATAGTAAAGATAATTATCTGCGTTCAATTTACGGTCACAAATATAACGATTTATGACTAACTTTTTTAACATGTACAACAATCAATCACAACCAGCCGTGATTAAATCTCGAGTTACCAGTGTTGTACATCAATCCATATATATTTGCCTTTTGTATTATGTACTATATGGCTCTTTGGGTGCTAAAAATGCCTTTGGTATACACAGTAGAGTATCATTTAAGAGATTATCTCTCGCAAAATGAAACCAACTAAGAATCATAAACAAAATAATAAATCCAGTGCTCCAGCTTAACCTTACAAAGGTATACAGAACCGTGTCGTTCCAATATGTCCCACCCTTTACCCTAAGACCTACACAATTGGCGTGTTTTTATTCATCGCACTATTATAAAGTATTTGTTTTTTGGAGTTTCAAAAATAAATTAATAAGTTTCATTTATTTTATAGAAAACATTCCTTTAAATGAAAATACAAAATAAATGAATATTTTGAAATTTCGATACAAAAATTCTGTTTTATATATAACGAGTGCAAGTATCATTTGTGTGTTGATAAGTATTAATCGTACAACGTAGTCGTATTCAACGCGTTCGTACTCGAGAATAACTATCAACGAAGTTATACTCTTTGTTTCTGATACGTGCATTGAACAAAATAAGACAAGTATATATATTTACCAATCCGCATTACCAACACGACGGTTATATTGAGAATCGGCAAAATCGCATCTCTGCCTATTTCAAAAAAGAAAAATGACTGACCGTCACTCAATTTCTTTTTATGTATGTACCATTGAACTGGAAAATCTTCATACTCACTTTAATCTTCCATTTGCCGCATTTTTGTCTTACTTTAATTAGGACAAATTTGCACATTTCATGCACTATACTCCCGGTTCGTAATTAAGGAGACATGAACACGGGATAAACCTTCGACACGTTTGGTGTAAATAAACAGGGTGAGTAGATTGGAATGTGTACACATTCGCTAATATTTATATTCGTTCTCGCTAATATCAAACTTTTGAATCAAAGTTAGGTAGAAAACGTTTGCATATGCACTAAATTCGATAAATAAAGGGTTTTGTGCGAGTCCTTTAGCAAAAATGCAGGGTTCTATTTTAAACATCCAAAATTATCTGCATCATCATTTTAAATATCACATTTGTTCAAAATTTGTTTTTTCCAATCTTGACATATTTTGTAATGACGTTGTACTGGTTCAAATAATGTTGAGGTCTTCGACTTCAAAAGATGACTTTTTTCTAAATCTTCTTGGAAACAATAAACACTCCGCAAACATTCATTAATATTAGCGATGACTTAAATGAGTACATATTAACACTATAAGTGTTTACAACCTTATTCAAACCTTACCAAGGTGTAAGTTTAAATTAAAAAAGCAAGTTTTCAATTTATTTGTTTACTCATTTACGCCGTTAAAGCATATCATTTCACAATTGTATGGCAAGAGACGAAAACGTTCTTATATTGGGACGCAGCAAAAATGAGTTTAAATTACTGAAAACAGTTAATGTATACTGAATATAAAAGCAATGCATTACATCGCTTTCTCTAATACCCTCGATTTCTTTTGCAAGAAGGTGTAAGCAGACTTATTCGGCAAAGAATAATTATTTAATCGATAGGCTAGAATAACTGTCGGGAGAATTAAGATTAAAAAACACATATTAATAAAATCTAGGAATCTCATCACTGCCACTGATAAATGATGGCTTGTTTAAGCTTAAATACGTAACTATTACATGTTTATACTTTCTAAATCAAACACGAATAAGTGCCAACTCTGAATACAAATATAATTGGGGGATCTATATCTTATTTATATTCATTGCCTTTGTGAAAGAAACTCACGCGTGGAGAGCTTGTTGGAAGCACAGCATTGTCTATCTACAGAAGAAATTATACATGCTTGTATAAAACGTTATGTCGCATTCTATGGACAGTCGGTCTTAAAAATATGTAAATGTGTCATATGTTTAGATAATAATACAAAACTATTTTCTGTATTGGCAATCTATGGTTCCTTGTGTACCTCTTAGTTCATTTGTTAAGTGTTATCCAAGTGACGTCATTCATTACGTGAAAAAAAAAACGTACTCATAAACTCATAACAATTATACAACAGCTCATATATCTTCTATACAATTGAATATTTGGACATTTATTCAATACACAATTGCAATGAAAGTACTCCCTTTAATAGGTATACAGCCTAAAGGGTTAAATAAAACACATATGAATGATACCAACAAAATCAACTGGATCAACGATCTTGGTTTATTGCACTATAACTAAGCGACAAATGAGCATTAGTTTTCACAATACAGCTATTATTGGCCGAACTAAGTTAGCATCAGGACGCTTAATTCCACATATTAATTCAAACTTCTAAACCTGTAGACTGGAAATAAAATTAGTAACTTTAGAGACCCTGTTATGTATGCATACAAACACCTGAGTGCAATGATTATTAAATTTATGGAATATAACATATAACAATTGCATCAATTTAAATTCTGTGTCTTTCATTTACATAAAAAAAGCCTTATTATACGTTGTAAAACTAGTATTAAAAGGTTGCCGCAATGCTCCGATAGAAAAAAATATGTTCTCAAATCATTAACGTCTTCGATATAATATTGTATATATGTGCGCAAATAGTATGTATACATAAGTATATATTCTTTCAGAAGTCAGAGACTCAGACTATAACACAGATATCAAATAAAGAACAATTGAAAGCGATTGGACATTGTTCTTTAACTGTGGCCCTTCGCGTATATTTATGTGTTCATTGTGAAAACATGGTGTAAATCTAATAGTGCTCTGCACGGCGATATCATTTTCTTTTCGGAAATTAACTTTTGTTCTACTTGGTTTGCTGTTTCATCCCATTAAAATAAGTACGTTCTTGCTGCAAATTACACTTTTCTGTCAAACCAATTTTGGTGAACCAGTTATTTAACAAACGATGATTAAAATTACACAATGAATGCATGCATCACATCTTTGTCGAAATCGTCTTGATTGACAAGACGCATCTTAATTAAACACGTTTGTATAAGGTTTATACATAATATAATTTTACTTGTTAATATATAGTATACGATCTGAGGTAACAAACACAAGTATGTATGTATTTGCATGCGCTTTGATTGTATATTATTAATTGTTGATATCAGAAAACTTAAATACCTTCCATTTATGAAAACTGTGTCGTTTTACAGCCAATATGAAGAACAGTTTGTGTATTTATTACACAACGTTTTATGAATTACAACTGTTCCATACGGAACCCGGAAAGTGCCATCTATAATCTCGCCTTTCTTTCATCAAGGGCGACACACGACACACGAAGCGACGCACGATATATTTAACACGATATATCGCCCGTGTGCATGTAGCCTTAAAAACGATATATCGTGTTAAATATATCGTGCGCTACCGCGACTTTCGCGCAAAATATCGTGCGCCGCAGCGACTGTCGCGTCGTGTGCCGTGTGTCGCCATATATGAAAGAAGGGCGAGATTATAGATGGCACTATTTGTATTATGTTGTTCCAAGCTAGGCATTCGATTCCATTGAAGATAGGTTGCAATAATTGGTTTTTGTAAACGAGTTTTTCGTAAGTTTTAAAATCAAGAACATTGAACAAATATGTTTTTTTGTTTTTGTCATATTATTGCTCGCCATTTAAATACGGATTACGTTACTACAGCAACGGGAACACAATACTTATGCTGCGGACTAATGCCTAGCATTAACAAATGTGCTGTTGTAGAACCTGTTCAATTGGACACGGATGTATATTAATGTAATATGAAGCAGTATATTTAGTATGTAGGCATACCTCTCTGCATGTGCGAAGGCATCTTACCTTTCACAATTTCGCTTCTTAAAATGGCTTGATGCTACGTTCGACGCGAAACAACAATTCACACCGTTTGCTTTTCAGGGATGTTTTGCTAAATACGTTTTGAAAACTGATAAAACGGTAATGTACGAGTTCGGTTGTCATGCAAGTCAGGTTTTATTAGTCACAATTATAAATACTACTTGTACCCGTATTTTACTTCGGTAATTAAACAATTCTTGGTGTAAAAGAAGCCCATAAACAACGACATAAACAACGACAATGACTTGTTTCAAAAAGCAGCATTTAATTTTAACCCCGATAGCTAAATCATATATTATGTTGACAGCTTGTCACACTTCCCTAATTCCATCTGTTTTATTCTACAAAGGTGATTGGTTGGCATCACGGTGTATCGTGTTTTTACGACAATAAAATTTGAGCAAAGTCGACACACCAGTACTTTCATAACTTTGATTCATTACAGTGCAGTATTGTCAATAAAATAATTTCAAAAACTGGATAGATATTTTAATGATTTCAAAGTTTTTAAATTATCAGATATTATTCGATTAATACAATAATACATAGCAAAACATGACATTACAAAGTAGATACTTCGTGTGCAATGGTACTTAATGGGGTCCTTAATGCTCGCAAACTCCTCCCGTTTGTCAACGTCCACGGAAATAAGTCCTTAGTTAAATGTTATTGTGTACTACCTAGTATTGTGTATATGCACATATTGTGAAATGAGATATGTTATTATGCAAGCTCCACGCATTGACCGTGCCATATTATTTGAAGTACATCGTGCTATTGCTTTATCAAAATACGAGCTTTATATATATTTGACTGGTAATTGATATAAAATGTTAATTTAAACATCTCTGCACCATTTCCATCTTAAGTAGTAGTAGTAGTAGAAGTAGTAGTAGTAGTAGTAGTTGTACAAGAAGTAGCAGTAGAAGTAGTAGTAGTAGTAGTTGTAGTTGGTGTTGTTGTTGTTGTTGTAGTAGTTGTTAAAGTAGAAGTAGTAGTAGTAGTATATGGAAGGGAATATCCGCCAGTCCATTCATGTTGCCAAATGACAATTACATATTGCTAAATGACAATTGCTTATTGCTGAATGACAATTGCATTTTGCTTTATTTTATTTCTTACAAAATAAGTTCGTCTTCCTAGCGTTTTTATGCTTGTTTCTATCAGTTAGTGAAATATTGCTCACATACTTCGTTTTAATGTTTACTCGATGTATGTTAATAATGTATTCTTGCGAGTAAATGTCACATGATTATTTCTGTTAAAATGTTCATGTGGCTATCTTCTTGTTGCTGAACTATTATCATTTCAATACTTTTTAATGCTAGAAAAGGCATATTTTGTGTAAGTTCTACTAAGCGAAATGAATAAGCACAAGGCAGCAGCTAATATGAAGTAAGCCGAATGCCGAATGCATTAAGACGAATGCATTAGTAATAATGAATTCATACATGACGGAGAACCAGAGTTTTCTGTACTTTTTGGTAGCTTTCGTAGCTCTCCGCACGAATAACGCTGTTTCAACTAGTAATATTAATCCGATTGTTTATTTTAAATGGAAACCCGAGAACAAATGCGACTTTCTTCGTGATGTTTCGTGCGATGTACATAATCTGGAACACATGTTATTATCACAAATTGATTCAAACTCTGATCCGGATATCCTAGTTGGAGAATTTTCGAACTACTTAAATTCTAAAGGAGAAAAGTATTTTAAGCGCAATATAAATCTTGAAAGTAAAGCGTTTATAGATAATGATAAAAATAAACAAAAGTGGTTTAACGAAGAATGTAAAACCAAACAATCTCAATGTACCAGAGCTATATACGAGTTTAATCTTAACAAAAACGAGCGTACACGAGAACAAATGATTGCATCGAAAAAGGATTATAAGTATACTTGTAGAAAAACTAAATTAAAGTACAACACTGATCTAAGCAAGCATATGAACACTATGAGAAGGAAATCACCCCGTGAGTTTTGGAAATTATTTAAACGTAAAACTACATCACAAAACTCAAATACGATACCGTTAATCGAATTCCACGATTATTTCAGTAAATTAGCGGACGAAGGTGACCTAAATATAAACTCGTTTGATTCTGATACTTTTTTACATGAATTTGACAATAAGTTAAACACAGAACCCTCCTACCCCGAACTCGATAATCCTATATCGACAGAAGAAATTATAAGGGCAACCAAACGGTTGAAAAACAATAAAGCTCATGCGCATGACAATATTATATATGAATATTTTACTGAAACAATCGATGTAATCGTCAGGCCGTAAGAAATATTGTTTAACTACATACTTGATAAAAAGCGTTTTCCGCGCAGCTGGTCATCTGGTATTATAATACCAATTCATAAACGTGGGGACATATCAGATCCAAATAACTATCGGGGAATTACTTTAATAAGTTGTTTTGCGAAATTGTTTACAAGCATATTAAATGAACGGCTTAAACAATGGGCAGAAACGAATGACATTCTAACGGATGCACAATTCGGCTTTAAACCAAACTGTAGCACGGTCGATGCAATATTTATTCTTAATGCACTTATAGAAAAACAGTTTCAGAATAAAGGTAAGCTATACTGTTGTTATATTGACTACCGGAAAGCATATGACGTCATCAATCGCGGCCAATTATGGAGTAAGATGATTAATGTGGGCATCGACGGTAAACTATTAACACTTATTCGATCCATGTACGATGAAGTGAAATTACAGGTTAAACACATGGGTAAATTATCAGACGTATTTAATAGTAACGTCGGCTTATTTCAGGGGGAGATAACCTCGCCCATATTGTTTTCCCTCTTTATTAACGACATCGAATTCGGTTTGCAAAATAGAATAAACGCCGGAATTACACTAGATCAAATATCGATATATCTATTATTATTCGCTGACGACGCGGCTTTATTTTCTGAAACACCGGAGGGTCTTCAAGAATCATTAAACAATTTAGAAACCTACTGCGATAAGTGGAATTTAACGGTAAACATTGAAAAAACAAAGGTCATGGTATTCCGAAAAGGTGGCACAATTAGTAAAACATTAATATGGACATATAAAGGTCAAGAAATAGAAATTGTTAACAATTTTAATTACCTTGGAATTGTCATGTCAAGCGGTGGATCTTTTGCGTCCGCAACAAATACATTGTATGGCAAAGCTTTAAAAGCGATGCATTCTTTGTTCACTCTCACAAAAGACATGAACGTACCTATACATATCATGTTAAATTTATTTAACGCATATGTATCATCAATTTTAAACTATAACTGTGAGGTATGGGGATTTATGAAAGCGGAAAACATTGAGCGCGTCCATCGTAAATTTTGTAAAAGAATATTGAATGTTAAGATGTCAACAAACTCATTATCGCTATATGCCGAAGTTGGTCGATTCCCCTTGTATTTAGACAGATATGTCAGGATCGTGAAATACTTTTTGAAATTATATACTGTTAAAGAGGGTAATTGTATTTTTAAACACATTTTATTATCACAGAGATTAGAAATTGAACGCAAAAATAACACAAACAATTGGTCATCGAAAGTACGGAACATTCTAAACCAAACCGGATTTAACGATGTATGGCTATTCCCCGAATCTGTGAACTCTAATCAATTAATACCGCTACTTAAAACCAGATTACGAGACCAGTATATCACTAACTGGAATACAAGTGTCACATCATCTAGTTCAATGATTTTATATAAAGAATTGAAACCAATATTCGAAAGATCTGCGTATCTTGATATTGTTGAAAATAAAAAACATAGGAATATTATTGCTAAATTACGTTTGTCGTCTCACAAATTATATATTGAAACGGGTCGACACCAGAACATTGTCAGAGATCAACGCAAATGTGTTTTATGCAACCTCAATGTTATCGAGGATGAATATCACTTTGTTATTAAATGTCCTTATTATGCCGATATTAGGAATACATTAATTCCAAAGTATTACAGATCACGACCTAGTATGTTCAAGTTTATCGAACTACTTAATTGTTCAAACAAAATAGTGTTAAGAAAACTTGCCATTTTTTGTTTAAAATGCTTTAAGTTACGAGAAAATGTGCTATATGTGTAGTATAAATGATATATCTTCCACAAAGACATTAAGCTTAGAATAATGTTATATTTGTAACAATTATTAAATTTCGTGTTAACATTACATGATCACTTTGTATTAACCCCATCCATGTGACATTCTCACTAAAACATGTTGTATGTCATTACTTTTTAAATTGATCTTTCCTCAAAAGGATGTATGTTTTGTATATAATTGTCACGCATGCTGTTATTGCATATGTATGTTTATGGCGATGAGCTGTATGCTTAAGCTAAAATAAAATATTCTGTTCCGTAAAAGGTTAATATTTAGAACGATGTTGTATTCCATATGTACCAGATAAATTACTCTACCGCGTTGTTTCGACCGTATTTTCCACTGTTTTTATTCAGGTAAAAGTTACTTGTTTAATGTACTTGTTTATTAGGTACATTGCCTACGATTGTAATCCCCATTTCGAACGTTGAGTTGTCATTTGGTTTGTGATTAAAGTCTATTTGAAGTTTATGGACGTAATCTTGTTTTCATTTACACGTCAAACTCAAACTTACCCCTGTCAAAACGTCCCATAGAATCATTGTGACGAAGGTGAGTTACGATGATCAAAACGTCGAACTGTTGGCTTGTTTCAATTTAATTTTTAATTGCATCGCATATCGTCGTAACACTGTCTTTATCTTATCGAATCGTACCTAGGTTCATGGAACAAACGTATCTTATTCAAATTATTAATTTTAATTGTTTTTTTACTAGTTTATCCCAAGTACGGCATATAAATTCATTGGTGTCGCTCTGGAGAGCGGCGACTAGTATGTAATGCATTTTTTTCACTTATGGGAGGAGCGGTTATTGTACGGACCAATGTATATATTTTTGTTTTAAGAATATCTTGCATAGTGGTGATTTTGTGTGTAAATTAGTGTAAATAAGTACTGCATTTGTGCCTTTTATATTTATTACAACATTTATTGCCAATAATACAAATTTAATTCTTTTAATTAATAGCTAAACACATGGGACTGGGCACTAATAAAAGATCACAGGAACTATGCAAATACGCGAACCTGTAAACCTTTAAATAAATAGTCAACATTTTTGTCTGAAACTTTCAACTGTCACCGTGGTGTAGTGGATGAGGTGTCCGCCTAACGATCGGGGTTTGGTGGGTTCGATTCCAAGGCGGGGAGCTTTATTTTAAATACATTATTTATTTTATTTATATATGTATATATATATATATATATATATATATAAATATTTATTTATTTTTTTATATTATTTTAAATAGAATTTAAAAATACTGCGTTTAAATGCGACCTAAATACAACGTTGCACATTTTTATTAAAATTAATGGATGTCGCGTGGTGACAACGTTAATTAAAATTTCTTACATCTTTTTAATATCTTTTTTTTAAATACACGTGTTTTTATATTAACAAATAAATACAAACAACACATCTATTTTGCATGTATTTTGGTTGTTGTTTATGGTTGTCTATCATAGGCCCTAAGTACTATCCCTACCACATATAGAGCGCGAAGCGCGACATGTATTATTGATTGTAACAATGAGTTGTGATAAAGGAAGCAGTCGCTTATCAAGGAGGAGCTGTGTCCCACCAACCCGTTTCCCTAGAGTCAAGCACTCCTCGGAGTTTTTTTTAAGAACCACATATAAAGCGCGAAGCGCGACACGTATTTCTATCCAGGTGGAATGGACCCTTTGGTATGGACTTTTTAAGGTGACACTATGAATGCGCATTTTGTGAGGGAGAAAGCAGATTTTTTTAAACCTACACAGTTCTGTTCCATTAATGAAACTTGCACACTGATGCCAATAAAAAAAGGAAATCACCGTTAATAAAATGAACTATGGAATATTTGGTGGTTACAACACAAAATCATAGATAATAGTTATTTGGGGGTTATATCACAACATCATAGATAATGGTTATTTTTGGGTTATAACACAAAATCATAGATAATGGTTATACCAATAACTTTTTCTATTTTGATTAAAATAATCGGCAATATATAAGTATTTACAGTAGAAAAAAATCGTTCCATGTAACTTCATTGAGTGCCTTTTACACTGAAATTCCCGACGCCCTTTCATGCTTTGCATCAATACTTATCTTGTATGTAATTAAAATCAAAGCAGTGTGAGAAAATAAGTATGCACAGTTACCTCATTGACGAACAAAATAATTATGCTTTCTGGAATTTAATGGTTTTTCTTTTCCATATCAAATGTTTATATTTCTAATACTGTTTTATATTATTATCAATATATATTGACCATCTTACACCGATTTCTGTATATTGGGTACGAGATGACTTTGGATAGGTACAAGTTGACCAAAAAAAACAGGTATAAGTTCACCAAAATGGGTTTGAGTTGACTAACGTACGGGTTGAACGTTACCTAACAGGTGTCTTTAAATAGACACATTTTGATGAAGATTGTTGACTGTATACTTAAATAGTAGATTGATCTAGTTTGTCTTTGAACCTATGATGTGTAGCTCAGTGACCCATTTAATGTTTACGGTTTGTAACTCAGGGGTCCTGGGTTCGATCCTCTTATGCGGCACTGATTTTTTTCATGGGAGTTGCCTCTGGCAAGATAGCAGAGCCCTAGATTAGTACTGGTGAAACCCAGAAAGGATAAATACATGAATATTTGCCTTAACGTAAGTTAAATACATGGCCATAAACACTATACAAACAAACACATCAAAATGTTGTACATGTAGGATTATGGGGGGTATGAAGATTTCCCATAAAGATGGTACTTAGATGATCAAAGCAGATAAGATCATATTTCTATGAATAAAGTAAAGAAATTTAGATCAGCAAGTGTAATATCTTACTACGTAACAGTTATTATCTCTTGAATCTATCTTTATACCACATAATAATGACTTGTTTTTGTAAATAAAAAATATTGTACATGAATACATTAGCAGATATGAGCCAACAGCAAGGAGCCGCAGCTGCTGCTCTTTTAAGGCATGCAGCAGATTTGTTGAATGTCAACACAAGTGACAGGAGAACACAATACCAGCACCTGCACCAGTATACTTTGTAAGAAGCAATAGTGCTGCAAAGGCAATTTTTGCACCAGATAGTAAAAGTAAAAGAAGGAGGCATGGACATGCACATACATGAACAACTGTGGCAATGTCAGCACTGGACTATTATACCCAGGTGTAATCAGGTAGGCATCACTAAAGAGGCATGTGCTAGATATTTCGGAACTACAGTTTATACCACACTAATTCTTTTTTAATGTAAAGATTTCTATTGTTACGTAATATTCATGCATATACATCTTATTGTACTGTGCATACTTGTAGAAGTAATTTATTATTGAATACTTTCTAATTTTTGTTTACAAGACCTTCCTGTACTTTCAATTTGTTCTGGAAACCCCCTATATAATTTATGATGAGAAAAATTCTTTTATCAGCTAACTCTTAAACAAGGTTTATGGTTTGATTTCCATAGTTTAGGGTATTTCAAACACTTGAATTAAAAAATAATAAGTTCCCAAGTGTACCCGTCCTTTTTTCAATTGGGTAAAAAAATTGCTGCAATACAGAAAATCAGAGTCTTCACACAACTAAGCACAAAACACAACACGTTTTGCATTGGGCAAGGCTTGCGATAGAACTATATTTTATAATTTTATAATAAGATCCTTTTGATACATTGAGACAGATCTTTTTGTACGTTACCGTTTTCCGACCGAAAAAATATACTTATAACCGCCATTTACTACATCGAAAATGTACTTACTATCAGTAGTCTCCTGCTACTTAACCGCGTGGGCCTTCCTTCAACTTACCGGCGAACTATACTTGGATCCTTTTGATCACGTTCGAATTTTAGGAACTTTCTGTACGTTACGTTTTCCGACGAACACGAAACTACCCATTTTCTGATAACGGGGTTCTAAACATAATTAACTTAACTTATTGGTCGAGCTGTTTGCTGAACATCCAGCTGCTCCTTTCCGATGACCCGGTTCGCCACATGGGAAACATAGTCCTGTGCGTCTCAATGGTAATTGAGTTTCAGCCCCTTGTGTTGCGATGTTAGATGAAGCTTCCGGCTTCTGATATGACCCGTCAAGAGCGCCGCGTGGCGTTATGGTTCCGCCTTTTTATATGCCATCGCCTCTACCCTTATTTTTCTGCAAATAACATTACGTCATCAGACTCGTAAAACATTAACACATATACATATAGAATGTATACAACACCACAAAGAATAGCAATTTATTCCCCAAAAGTTCGAAAGCTTTTGTCGTGTTCTACCATTAATGACCTGTGAATTTTCGGTCACGTGCCATCAATATTTCTATTTGTAAATTGATCGGCTTTCTCTAGTGCTGAAATTGTTACTTGAAATATACATCGTTTCAACTCTGTTACTACTTCGTAACACTCGATACTATGCTCGAGATTCAGTATAACGGATTTAACAGATTTACATTTCTTTTAGCACTTATCTTTTCTATGATGCATTTCAAATCTTGCAGCATGGACACCCTGTGTTCTTCTAAAGTCGACAACACGATGTAGGATTTGTAGACGAACACAAGTTTACTGATCGAAGTCTAGCGTAGAACTGAACAAACAATGAACACCCCGTGCAAATTCCCGCCTATGTCCACCTGAGTGACCATCACTCACGTGACGACCACACGCATGAACGAACCGCACATATACCTGTTTTGTGCGGTGCGTTATGTTTAGACATACGTTCTGTGCTATACTCCGTAACGCACAGAACTGAAAATTCCACAACACGGCACTTGTTAGAACTGTATACAAATTAACGTGTATGGAGTTGAGTCAGGGCCAAACAGCAAGGGCTATACCGGTAACTCTGCTGGTATCAGTTATAGAATTTAAAAGTGTTTTTCCCTTAAATCCAAGGCCAATAACTACTATAAGTTATCACTTATACAATACTGTGTATATACTTAAGATTTCCTAATAAGGCATAAGCTCTGGCATAAGTCAAGCTAAATATTAAAAGATTTCAACCTTAACAACAGAAATGTGTTGCATTCACTCCCCTGATGTAAATGCAGGTCCCTGGTTACAACTAATGACCACCTGTTGAAGGAGCTAGACAGACCCGGGAGAGACACCAGCACAGATGTGAATCAGATTAACTGGAGCTATAAGCAGCTTAAAAGAACCTTTGAGAAACCAGTCTAAATGTGCTAATAATGATAATAGAGTGTGCTATGTGTTTTATTGCTAAGAATGTTTGCTACTCTGTAGCCAATATCCGAAGTGGTATTTTATTTAGGTTTAGAACAAATAAGGCCAATCTTATTAAGAAATATTCTGCTAGATAGAACATATTGAATTGTTTATTCAATCTTGCAACAATTAATATTTGTTGTGTGCCATTTGAGCATTTGGCATGCTTAAGCTCAACATAATATTAGAGAAATTGATTTATTTGACATTATTTTACTTATTTTGCGATGATTTTACAAGCATCTTGTTCACAAATCTTGTCGATTGGTATAAAGCAGATATCAGTGTGCGAATTTCGCACTAACCCGAAGGGTTTTGGCTAGTGAAAATCCATTCGAGCTAATGGGAATCAAAAAAATTATAAAGTCGGGCTAGTAAGAAAATTTACTTTTTACATATTTGTATAAGCATTTGGGCTATTACTTGAAATCTGAATTGTGCACACTGAGATATGCTATTGCTAGATTTCAATAGTGTAGTGTTTTAGCAAACAAGTATTGCCTTTCTGTGTTGTTTTGCTGACATTTAGACATTAGTTATGTTTTATTTGCAGTAAACACCATAGGTTTAGTAGACCAGGGGTATTTTTCCAGAAACATCTTAAGTAATTTCTTAAATAATTTCACTTAAGTTAAAAATTACAATGTTTTGTATTTCTTTACTAAATAAGGAAGCATATGTTTTTTTGGTATTTCTAAAATACCATTGGCATAATGATGTTATTTTAATGTATACCTTGATGCCAATCTATTGCAATATGAAATGAAACGCTTCTGGAATATCACCCTGGTATTCAGTCAAATTGAGCAGCAGTCTGGGAAAATGGCCCTATGCATGTTCTTGAAGTGTCTTCCCAGATTATCTTATGTGGTCCACACATGATTATTTGGAACAACACTTTCGGCCTAGACTGGATTTTCTTTTTGGAAATTATTTTCTTTAAACAAAAAATCTCATAAAACCAGAAAATGTCTTCCCTGATTATCCTGTGTGGACCGCACAAGTTAATCTCGTGACGACACTTTAGGAACATGCATTAAACCCCATTTTTCCAGAGCAAGGGTCAATTGTATTTATTGTATTCAGGACCCTGAATTCTAGCATTTAATGAGGCTATGTGCTTTTCCACACTTATTCTATGTCTTGTATAAGTAATACGTGAACACTAGCAACAATATAATTTGCTACCAAAAATGTTTTCCATATATTATTTCTTTAACATGAAAGAAGTTAACACGTGTTAAAAACGTTAAGCAAAGAAAATGACAGGTATTTTTTTTGTGGTTTTATTGCATTTATTTTACACGA
The DNA here is from genome assembly GCF_020536995.1 of Dreissena polymorpha. Lineage (NCBI taxonomy): Eukaryota > Metazoa > Mollusca > Bivalvia > Myida > Dreissenidae > Dreissena > Dreissena polymorpha. The sequence continues at coordinate 54,996,014 of NC_068364.1, read as the reverse complement.
ATTATACAACCATGATGAAGTATATGTAATGAACAAATATATATCAGTTTATTTATTGTGCATCCAGGCATTTATATATAACCAGACAGTAGTGCAATCTCACATGTATATGTAGGTTTTTAACTTATATTGCACCAGTGTATAGATTGTTTTATAAACAAGTGTATGATTATGGTAGAGTTGCATATTGTCTAGTCATAAGCAATATGTGTCGGATACACTAGCAACAGGACCAGAGGGATCATTTTGTTTTCGGATGACGTTTATGCGATGTGTTTTGCATCCTAATATTTATTTAACCAGTATGCCATGTAATACATATATTTTCTAATAAAATTGTAAAAAAGGTAATTTGGTATTAAGATTATGTTGACACGCTATTTCATGATGGATGGCTTCGTCTACAGTCATTACAAGACACACAGCAACAACATAATTTAGCCTCGGTCTGGGAAAATTGGTCTTAATGCATGTGTGTCAAGTGTTAATAAGGGCCAATCAGTGATGAACTTTCCGCTAAATTGATTTTTTTTATAAAGAAGTCTCTGGCGGAAAGTGTTGTCCCTGATAAGCCTGTGCTAACGGTACAGGTTAATCTGAGACAACATTTTGAGCACATGCATTAAGTCAAATTTTCCAAGAGCCAGACTCAAATGTTAAAGCAATGCCTGTTGAATACAGGAATATATCCAATGAAGAGCAGCAATAGTGGTTTGGAATTTATTGAAAATTTCATAATTGTTCAAATACAAAAGATTAATTTTTTGTTTACAACATGATGCAATTATCTTTTCAAAACAACAAAAAAACATATTCCACCAGGTAAATATCAACAATAATATTTTAATAATTTCTAAGAAAAGGTTGTTGTTGTTTACAAAATCATTACCTCATTCAAGTATAAACAATCTTGTATAATCTATAAAAAATCATTTTTAAATCATTTTTCAAATTTCTTGAATTAATATTAAACAATAGTTTTCTAATAAACGTTCATTAGTGTATTTACATGATTTTTAGTATATACATTTTGGAAATTATAATAGTACATAATGATGGTATTCGTCATGTCTTTTGCTTGTTATAATCCTGCAATAATTTAAAAGCAGAGGGGAAGTCTTTACCACCAAACCCGTGATTAGTCATGATGCCGTAAATCTAATGAGAAATACAGCCATATGGTGTCGGTGTCGTCACTGTCGTCACTGCCTTTTGAGCAAGACCCAGGTCCTACAATGTTGAAAATTAATGTTTATGAGCCTTGTCGTGCAAAATGGGTCTTAGAATCTAACTTCAACAGATGCCACCAGAAAAGCTGCAGACCAGCGTACGCTTATTCCTACCTGTCTGCCATAAAGTCATGCAAGGTTTTGTTGTCTCATAAGCGGAACTTATGACTACTTATCAGAGTGTACCAATGGCAGAGGTTTATCTGCAGCACTGTGCTGCTATGTTCTACCCACTTTTGCATAAGCTTCTGAAGTAAATTTCTCCTTTAGACATTGTTCAAAGATAACATGCTGGTATATATTGTTTATAATTTGTTTTAAATGTGGTCAAATAAAAAGCACTTGTGGATTCTTCGCCATAATAACAGTATTAAAGGGAAAATAAACCAAACAAGAGATGTGTTTGTTAGAAACACAATGACCCCTTCTGCGCCGCTTTGAAGCCATATCTTTGACCTTGAAGGATGGCCTTGACCTTTCACCACTCAAAATGTGCAGCTCCATGAGATACACATGCAAATATAAAGTTGCTATCTTCAATAATGCAAATGTTATGACCAATGTTAAATTGTTCGGAAGGACGGACGGACGAACGGGCAGACAGACAGACCGATGAATTGACGGACAGTTAAAAAAATATGTCACCCTTCGGGGGCATAAAAACTACAAGACAATTCAAAATCAGATGCACTAATAATAGAGGAATCGTTTGTAAAATGATTAATGGCTAGTCTATAGATGCATTTTAACATTATTGTTTTCACAAGAATAGCTGGATGCGGATGTTCTGCTTTATCACAGGTATATTGAATACTTACTTAGGTGACCAGAGATCCTCACACAATGCCGCATTGGCATGATAAAACCTCATGAACTTTAAAAACAAACACACATGTGTATACAAGATATGCACTCACCTGAAACGCCGACCGGGTGACTATAATCGGCTTGAAGTCACCCGATGGTGACATATATCGGCTTCTAGTCACTCCCGGATGGCTTCAACTTCAAGCCATTTCAAGTCGACAATGACCCAATGAACGTAGCGCATTGGGTCATTGTCGACCTGAAATGGCTTGATGTCACCTGGGATGACTAGAAGCCGAGTATTGTCACCCTATGGTGACTTCAAGCCGATTCATGTCACACTGGGGTGACTTCAAGCCGACCGGGTTTCCTTAATCGGCTTGAAGTCACCCCAGGGTGACATGAATCGGCTTCTAGTCACCCCCGGGTGACTTCAAGAGATTTCAGGTCGACAATGACCCTATGACCGAATGAGCATCACTAATGAGCCGGACATGGCATATATAAATAAACTACTGTTGTTGTGTTGACGCAATGTAAAATTCAAACCAAATCAAATCCCATGGCCATGCGAATCGCATGGTCATGAGATTTGATTTGGTTTGAATTTTGCGATACATGTTACAACAGAGACACGTTAAGCTTCTAAGTTCCTGTCATAGCGTAAATAACTAACACAAAGAAGAACTTACCTGGGCATCATTTTTTTCAAAGCGATTGCAACAGGAATAAGGTGTCGATAGTGGGATTCCAAGCAAAATAATAGGCATTATGTAGATTTTTTTTACTATATCACCGCATTTTTACTTAGGATTCCAGAGGTAGTCGATGTATCACGGTTGATGCCGGAGAATTTATTTTGATGTTTAAAGTGATCTCCCGGCAATAGTAATTTACGCTCCAATTTGCGCTGGGATTATGTTTGTTTAATACTGGTTCCCCTTTTCGCACTGTGAACTATTTATAATGGCGGTGTATGCAAAACCGAAGACTTATTCTAAATCAGAGACGCACTAGCAATCGACTTAAGAAGAAGTATAGATCCACAAAGATATTAACAGCTTGTTAGATTCAGTAGCAACATACCCAAATGCACAAAGTAAATCAAAGAACGCCGTTAGAATTAGCATTAATACAAATTCCAAAAGTTTAAATGCAGTTGTCAATAACACACACGAAGTAAAGATATATTTGAAGCAAGTATAAACGTATCAATATGTGACGATGAGATGAAGTGTTTGCATAGCAAATGTAACAAGGCAAAATGCAATTACCATGTATCAGAAAGCATATGACATGAGTTAAACTGAGAATGTCATTTATCATCATGCATGGACTGGCGGATATTCCCTTCCCTAGTAGTAGTAGTAGTAGTAGTAATAGTAGAAGTAGTAGTAGAAGTAGTATTAGAAGTAGTAGTAATAGTAGTAGTAGTAGTAGTAGTAGTAGTTGTAGTAGTAGTAGAAGTAGTAGTATTAGTAATAGTAGTAGTAGATGTAGTAGTAGTAGTAGTAGCAGCAGTAGTAGTAGTAGTAGTAGTAGTAGTATTAGTAGTAATAGTACTAGTAGTAGTAGTAGAAGTAGTAGTAGAAGTAGTAGTAGTAGTAGTAGTAGTAATAGTAGTAGTAGTAGAAGAAGTAGAAGAACTAGTAGTAGTAGTAGTAGTAATGGTAGTAGTAGTAGTAGTAGTAGTAGTAGTAGTAGTAGTAGTAGTAGTAGTAGTAGTAGTAGTAGTTCAAAAATACGAAATAATACGAATCAAAACATTTTCATGTAAACTTATACAAAACAATATTTTATGTTAAGTGAAAAATGGCTGATGCTATACAGAACATTGTGTGATCCGACACACATACATACATATTCAAAAATCAAAAAAATTCAGGGTGTCATTATCTACGTAATTTTCCAGTTATATAATATACTGGTTTGTTATCTCATGAGTAAGATGTATCATAAGTTATCAACTCACAATAACATCAAATAAAAATTTAAATTACATACATTTTTTTTTATTAAAACTGCTCGTTCGTTTAACAATCAACAGCTAGAAATTTCTTTCAATAAGCAATATGCAACTTGTTTGGAGATAAAATAAATTATCTCCAAAAAGGATACTTTAAATGCTAACACACTTTTTTGACGTTTGCTTCGCATAGTATTCTTGGCACGAACATTAATAATGTTTCCATCACCCATAGGGTTTCGTGAGTGACAGTTAGTTGCATTGGTCTTTTTATTTTACACATTGTCAATTACTAACCGACAAATTACCTGTCAAAGTCAATATTAATTTGATATATTTCAACACGAATGAGTTCAACTCGCCGCTGCGATCTCATTATCTTTTAATTTCCTTTTTGTTTTTTCGATGTCAAATATTAATCAATAACTGACGTTCATGCCCCGTCTTCACAAAACAGTTTTTGCAATCGAAAATCGTTGTTGCTTGTCATTGAAAATGGATTTCCATTGTAGTTGATAAGCAAAATGAAAATCGATATTAATTAAAATTTATTTGCGATTGCAAAAAAAAGATTTTTGAACACGAGGCGATATCATGCCGTTTTTCTGGCGCTTTACATGCTCACGTCTTACAATACGACTAATGGTGACTTTTAAACAGTTAATTTAATCAACGCATTTACGGTATTTAGTACAACATAACTAATACCAATTTCTAATTAGCAATCATGCTTCCGATTTCGTATACTGTCGACATGCAAAAAGGATTTTGAAACACTTTACATCGAAGTAAGATTTTTGTAAATACCCATGTTAACATTTGCAACGTTGTTTTATGATATACGTTTATACGTTGTAAAGGCCATACATCAAAACTCTGCATGAAAATATAACGTAATGTCAAGTATTTGTTCAAATCGTTATATAAGTAGACCAAAACTTGTAGACTGAAATGAGATGAGAAATTAATTATCACAATGTGAAGCTCATATTGAAGCATTTCATTTCAGTTATAAGTTAATTATTTTTTTATATTAAATCAAAATCGTATAATAAAATGTTACTTACTTTTAACAAACCTATTTATATAAGCCAACAACAACATGAAAGTGTGAGCTGAAATCGTAACGAAAAATGCATGAAATCACATACGTACACAATTATCATTAACTTAGGAAAGTAATCAACGAAATATAAAGTTTGGTATGATATGCATGTGAAATTAAAGAGCATGGTGTAATTAAAGAGCACGTCAATTTTTGAATATATCTGCTGAAACGTAATGTTATAACCCACAAATGTGTTACTGTAGCAGAAGGTTTTTTAAGATAAGTGGTACAGAAAATACACGTCGAATATTTTAATCAGTTGACCCGCCTCAGGGATTCGCTGAATGGGTCAAGTTCCCCACGGATACTACTTCCCCGTACCCCCAAATGTTTTGTCGTACCCAAATTTATTTTGCTACCCAAATTTATTTGCCTACCCAATTTATTTTCCTACCAAATTTTTTTTTCGTAACCAAATTTGTGTTCGTACCCAATTATTGTTTGGCATAATTGTGTATCCAAAATTTTCGTCAACATTTCTTTTCTTACCCAAAATTATCGTACCCACATACACAATTGTGGTGATGTAGATAAACTTAAATTGATGCTTTTATATCCATCCTTTTCAAACGCATCGTCACACCAGTACTGTCAATACTTTGATTCGCTTCAAGTCATTAACACCTTAATGACTTAACGCGATTGCGTTCGTTTAATCTGATTCAGAAACTGACATATTATGCAACATTCAGTGTCGTGTGCCAGTAAATGTTATTGGATGCTGTTTCAAATAATGTTGTTTTTAAACTTATTTTAATGACGGTTAGAAATTATCAATTTGGCATTAATTTTAATCAGTGTTTTAAGTATTGTTGACTTTTGATTCCTCTTTTGTTCGCATTTGACGATCACGTGTCGCTTAAATAGTTGTACTGTTCAGTGATATAGACGTTTAAATTAAGAACATACGCGCAACAAAGTAATGCGTTGAGGTATTGTAAATATTATATACTTAAATATATAACGTAATACCGATGTTTTAAACGTTAAAACGCATTTTTCATTTAATTTGTCAGACAATGCTTAGCATGCACACACTTCAATTAGAATATTACGCTACTCCAGAATTGTGCTCAGTAGAAATATTATTGGCACCAACAGCTAGCATTTATATAGGGCATATTGACTGATTGGCTATACAATACAAGTATATATAACGCAACATTAATTATGAATATATAAAAAAATGAAAGATAAAAGATGAACTTACCGCCGTGGAGAAGTAAAGGTCAACTTTTGGTATTACCACCGATTGAAACGAATACCGAACCTTTCTTTAGGACAATTTAAAAAGAATCGCAAAACACCACACGAATATACACATTATATGGCATGCTCTGCTCCTAACAATTTCTAAACACACCATTCAAAATAAAGTTGTGTACGTCGATTAATCACAATTTCATCGTAAAAGAATTACATTAGGTTTTCAATAAATGGCATTAGTTATGGAATGTTATTGGCACAACATATCGTACGTGTGCGGTTTTATACACACATGTGTGCTATTGCTACTTTTAATAAACAAATCATGGTACGTTCTCATGTGTGTTAACTTCCAAGCAATAATACGTTAAGTATATTAAGTCCATATATATATATATATATATATATATATATATATATATATATATATATATATATATATATATATATATATATATATATATATATATATATATAATCCGTTCACTTCATTAACAACTTTCCCGTAGCGTGATCGCATTCGTTTGTCGGTAGTTCGTGTACATTTAACTACTACGACGGCTTTTCTGCGTCCACGAACCTTTTGACGTTGTCAACCTCTTAAAAACTATTTAACATATTGTTTATAGAACAAAACCTGGTGAATCTGCAATGTTAAGTCAATATATTATTATTATCATTATGTTATATATTTTATTATCATATGGGATGTAAGTCGTCGATATGCGCCTATAATAAAAAGTTTTGATTCCTACTTAAAGGATTTCACATTTTTACAAAAAACTCAAAGGATGAAGTAGCGCACATCTGTTGACAAAAGTTAATAAACCATAACTTAGAGACAAAATAAACTTTAATCGACTACTCCGTGTGTACTGTTCAACCTTATTTTAATCATGGCTACATGTTCCGCTCAAGGTTGAAATTATACCGGTAATAGTTTGGGAAACATTTTATTAAACTACTTGCGCAAGTCTAAACTTACGCACATTTATGAAATTCATTAAATTGTATTTAATCCTGTTTCGTGCAATTTTTAAATTACTTAACAATAAACACTATGCTATAAATTTCATATAACTCATAACAAATTTCAATGTTCTAATAAAGGGTAGAACACCTTAACTTAGCTCATAATATATGCGTTAGTCTGCCTTTTCCGTAAAAAGCTTACCTAACACACTTTGAAAGCTTAAATGCCGAAAGAATGAACAACAGCATAGCGCTTAGCGCTGTTAATAGTTGTAAATAACCTAAGGCCTCTGAAATATTTGTGAAATTACATAAAAATATTTTTTTCTCAATAACGTTGCCAGTATTTTTTCCGCGAGGATTCTAATGAAGTGTAGAGCAATGGTAATATACATATCGCATTGTAAAAGGGGCTTATCGACGGAAAGAACGATTATTTTAACTTCTGAAATAAATTTATCCATTACAATGAATAATTTTATGATTTATTAGAAAAACACATGCATTGTTGTCTAAATATTCTGTAAAAAGGTACATATCCCGAGAAAACGTTCGCGGGCACAAGTAAATCGTAGTGCATGTAGTAGTGGTATATTTATGAATGAAATGCACATAAGCATCCAGGTATGTGTATGCTCACTGACGATACTGGCCGTTTAATGGTACTTCGGCCTCAATGCGTGACCTTGACCTTAGCCCCTAGGATTATGGGTGTTTGAATGTGAAGCACCCCCAGATGATTGATAACATCTATGCAAGTTTCATGGCTCTGGCTCATGTGTTATAGAGATAAAGCTCTAAGCTTCTATTAAAAATCATTCTTTCAAGATATAAAGGGCCATGACCGTAGCACCTAGAATTATGGGTGTTGAATGTGAAGCACCCCCAGATCATTGTGAACAACTATGGCAAGTTTCATGGCTCTGGCTCATGTGTAAATGGGATAAAGCTCTTAGCTTATATTAAAAACCATTTTTTCAAAATACAAAGGGCCATAATTCTGTTATTAACAGATGATGTACAATGCCATTTGGCGTGCATCATCCTCTTATCCATATATATACTCATACCAAGTTTCAATGAAATCCGCCAAAGCACTTCCATGGCTCCGGACACAAACGTGCCAGTCGGACGGAAGAACGGACAGACGTACAACGCCAAAACAAATTACTTCGACCTGTTAGCACCTGAAGTAAGGCTAACGTGTATATACTTTAAACAAGAGCACCGCATAACAGGTGCCACGCTTAGCTGCAAAAGCTTGTCAGCATTTTTTTTGTAGAGGTCACAGTGACCTTGACCTTTGACCAATTGACCCAAAAATGAGTGTGGCGTGAAGAACTCATCAAGCACTTTGATTTTAGAGTCTATGTTAAAGTTTTATATTAGAGGTCACAGTGACCTTGACCTTTGATCTAGTGACCCAAAAATGGGTGTGGCGTGTATAACTCATCAAGGTGCATCTACATATGAAGTTTCAAAGTTGTAGGTGGAAGCACTTTGACTTTAGACCCTATGTTAAAGTTTTATAATAGAGGTCACAGTGACCTTGACTTTTGACCTAGTGACCCAAAAATGGGTGGCGTGTATAACTCATCAAGGTGCATCTACATATGAAGTTTCAAAGTTTTAGGTGGAAGCACTTTGATTTTAGAGCCAATGTTAAGGGTTTAGCAAGCACAACGCCTACGGCGGACGACGGACGAGCAGCTGGCTATGACGATACCTCGGGTTTTGTCCGAAAACAGCCGAGCTAATTAAATGTTTAAATTTTTCATATCCAGCATTCGATATAAGTTTATTATAATGCACATATACATTTGACAAGGAAAACATCCTTTTTTGCAAATAGGACTAGATAGTGAATTATAAAATACATTTATTTGAAACAAGATGGTAACATTTCAAACAATGTATATAAGTAAAAAATACAATTTCATGTAATTGTACGATTCTGCTTTAACATATTATACAATTTAACAACAGAAATTTAAATATGTTTTCAATTTTGGAACAAATCAGAACACAGAGCCCACTAATAACCACTAAAAACAAGATGTATTTGTGAAACACTAGGTCCCCCATATATTTGACCTTTGACCTTGAAAGATGACCTTGACCTTGCACAACTAAACCTGTGCAGCTTCATGAGATACACATGCATTACATATATCAAGTTGCTATGTCCAATATTGCAAACGTTTTGGCCAATGTTCAAGTTTGACGCAAACCAACAAAAAGACAGGGCAAAAACAATAAAAACAAGAGGACAGCGCGCTCGACTATTCGAGTGCTTGACAGTATAATATAAGCCATCATGGGGAAATGTTTCAAATTATTTAATAAGGTCAAGGAAATAGTTCAGGTATATTTTCTACGATCTATTGAACACTTGTAAAGACATAAAACAAAGTAATAAGATTTATTTCAAGTTTGATAGAAATAGCTTGGGTGGGATGTTTGGACGGTCCTTCAAAAATAAAGTAAATAAATATTTGTTGTTTTTAACCATGTTTCAAAGAAAAAAAATAATTTTGGGATGGGTAGGGGGGGGGGTTGAGAGGGGGGTATAATGTGGGCTGTGGTCATTTATTAGATGATCCTTCAAAAATAAATATCTATTGTTAAGTTGGATTCTATTGTGGTATTTAGGTAAATGTTGTTTTGTCAAAGTATGAATAAAATCTGATCATAAATAAAGAAGTTATGGCAATTTAACTAAAATGTATTCGTTTGACCTTGAGAGTCAAGGTCATTCAAAGGTCAAATTCAAATTAAACTTGCCAGGTTCAGTACCCTTATGATAGTTACAAAATATTTGAAGTTTGAAAGCAAAAGCTTTGATACTCTAGAAGTCAAGTGGATCTAAACACAAATTTTAACAAAATATTCAGTTACTAAGACGAAAAGGACCATAATTCTTACAAAATGCTTGATACAGTTACCTGCTCTTGTTTATAGATTGGGGTCATGTTGGTAAAGAAGTTTGTAAAATATGAAAGCAATATGTCACGGGACATTGAAAATATTTGAGGTGGTACGCAAACTTTAACATAGATTTATCAATAATATGCATATTCTAAAAGGAAAAAGGGCCATAATTCTTACAAAATGCTTGATACAGTTGTTTGCTCTTGTTTATAGATTGGGGTCATGTTGGTAAAGAAGTTTGAAAAATATGAAAGCAATATGTCAAGGGACATTGAACATATTTGAGGTGGCACGCAAACTTTAACATTCCAACGATCACACTCACGCACACGCCGGGTTGAGTAGGATAGCTCCACTATATATATTTCTTATATAATAGTCGAGCTAAAAATGAAATTAAGCATCCTTCTAACACTAAATGAAGAGTGAAGGTTGGTAACAACAATATAACATTTCAATCAGACTAAAACTACAGAAGTAAACTGCCAATAACAAGTATACCATGATTAAGTGACAATGGGTTCGCTCTACGGGACATATCTGACCTAGTTATATGCAGGTGGAGTATACCTGAAAAGTTTATAAAGTTTATGAAAATAAGAAACATTCTGCTATATGGAACACAGGATTGAGTTGTTACTGTATTTAAATTAGAATAAACCTGCATTTTAAACATACTACATTGTGTACAACGTTATATGTAGCCTAGATATTATGCTATAATATTCATTTAAAAATAGATAAACAACACACTAACACACACTAATCCACTGTGCCACTTACAGGATTAGAAGATGCATGATACAACCTTTTATTTATTGTTGGTATATTAATAACAGTTAACATCATCTATGTTCGTGTATAGCTATGGACGGACAAGAAACTGATTTTTACAAAATATTTAATATTAAGCTTTTTTCTGTGCACATGCTGTTATTAAGGAAAACCATGCACATTGCCTTTAAATATCTTTCTTAAAACCAGACCTGAAAACTGACATTTTACACACTAACCAACTAAGCAATTTTTGAAAACAGGTTGAAATTTGCAAGCCACAAAGTGATTCCAAAGATCTCCCGATTCCTATGAGTGCTCTTCTGCAGCTAACCAGGCAGTAAATGGTTCCTCATACATAAGCTTACTACCAGTTCACACACATGAGCAGGATTGAACATTACAAATGTTCTATAATTAAATGTCATAAATTTTAAAACATCTGATATCTCAAGACCCGTCAGGGCTCTCAAAAGACATAATTAAGACACGCATTCATTTTTTAATGTACATAGTTGAATTCCAGATGATGCTTTTGTAGAAAGCTGGATTTGCCATTTCAGGCTCAAGAAGCACAGGAACTACATGTTTTCAAGTTTCAAGTGTTTCACTCTCTTGTTTTTATACTGTTAGGCAGTCTTGCAAACTCAGGGCATCATATTGCTCACAGGAAACTTGAATGCATTCATGTCTTTCCTTCCAATAGAATATCCTCAGTTTCACAACCATTGATGGTCTCTGAAAATATAATTTAACAATTGTTTAGGACTCTCTGTAATACCATTACAAATGTTTAAATGTATTAAAACAAATTTAGTTGAACATGATTGTTTACAACTGTTTTACAAATGTTTGTTTAAATTTGTATGACAATTTACAACATTTTACACTTTTTTGAGTGTCAGTTATACAATGTGTTAAAAAGAGTTGTTTAAATTGTTGCAATCTTATTGAGATAAAATGACTGAATGGATAAATACAAAAATTAAATTATAACAAAACAAATAAGATATTTTAGAGTAAGCTCAATAAACTCAATGTTGGAAAGTGGAAATTGTTTTTTTTTTAGCAAATAGCCATTTGGAAATATGCTGCCCCTGGTTATAGTTAACACCATGTCTTATATTTCTGAAAAAATACAGACATAAACTGCCTTATATGAAATTGGAATTTCCTGATAAAAGCTATACTGTTTTACTATTAATTAAAGCTAATGTTTATTTTAATGTTTATTTTAAGTACATGAAATACAGTGTATTTATTTTGCCAAAAATTTGCTCATAATATCATTATAATTATTGTCTTAAACCTAGTTATTTCAATTTATTAGTTTTACATACTATTTTACTTTTACTGTGTGTTAATACTGTAGCCCGGGTATTGTTTAAGTTTTGGTACAGCATTTTTATTTATATCACACAAATTTATCAATCCTTTAATTTATGCTGCATAATAGTATCAATCACTCTTATATTTTATCAATCATATGTACATATGTATGTTTTGTAAAACGCCATTGAATATAATTATATAAATTGGCTTTTCATCAAATTAGCAAGTTTCAAGTTTTAAAGCTAAAAAATAGCCCCACATAGATTTAAAGCAGGTCTTTTGGATAACAAATAAAACTCGAAACAGGCAGCAACTGGATAATCCACAACAGGGATAACTAGGCCGAGAAAAAATTGTTTCCACAAGCCGACCGACTCTTTTTTGTGTGTGGAGCAGACCCTAAGCATTTTATTGCCGTTTGAAATAAAAATTACTTGTTTTTTTATTTCTTTTTTACATTTTATCATATCTCAAAAATATGATTTGGCCAACTTCTTAGTATATGGAAAGGATGTTTTATAGACAGTTGGGAGATTTTTGTCTCTGGATATCTTTGTTTCAGTAGGAAATAGCTTGTGTATAAAATAAAAATCATTTTAAAAATGTAATGCCAACCTACAAACTCTAATTCATATTGAAATATTTGTTTTGCAATGTTAGTGAAAACAAACAACATTTTTATACGCACTAGTACAATTAACATTATTGTTCAGTTTTTAACCACTATT